>NC_066844.1:1291927-1320507 GCF_001640805.2 Lates calcarifer
GCAGTGATGTCACTCTCTCTCTCTCTCTCTTCCTCTCTCATCCATCCATCCCATGCCATGACATCATCGCCTGCACGCTGTTACAACGACACACACTCACACACACACCTATGCTGCATAGAAACACATCTGTGCAGCCGCTAACACGCACGCACAAAAACACACACCTTCACTAATGCGTGCACGAGGCGCACACGCTCTGTTGCACAATTTCACACACTCACACTCACACTCACACACACACGCGCCCTCATATCGACGCACAACTGCAACATGTGGAAACGTCTGGGTTCTGCAGCAGAATCTCATTCAGAATCACACTGACAATGTTCAGTGTTTTGGTTTTTAACTGACTCCGTTTCCCATAAGCCCACAGACCATCACAGGTTAAATTAATAGCATAATAAGTTATTTGTGTAACACACTTCAACAAGAAGGTAATTCAAAGTTCTGAAGGTATAAAACACATCAGGACAAATGTAAAATCAATATAAGTCAATATTAAAAACGTGTTTAGGTAGAAATTAAAAGAGCATGAGTGGAAAATAAAAGATAAATTAAAAAATACAAGAGTAAAAGTGCAGCGTAAAAAATAAGTCACTCGTTGTTATTATTAATATAAAAGCAGCAGGGAACAGAAACGTCTTCAGCCTACCTGTATGTTGTCGCAGCTAGCTACAGTAAATGTACATGCTACATGCTACAGGAAGTGAGTTATGAGGTGTCCAGGTGAGCTCAGGAGGCAGAGAAACTTCCTGCTCATGAACGCCACCACAGCGTTTCATATTTTGGGTTCTACACCGTGGATCGCAAAGTCGCGAATAAAGAAAAGGCTGTTTGTCGACTTCGTAAAAGGCAGCTGCCGTTTTCTCCAACGACAATAAATTTATGGGCTCACCTGCTAGCTTAGCGTCTCAGTGAGCCATCCAGACGAGGTCATTTTGATTTTATTCAGTCTTCCGCCATGTTGAAGACCATTTAAGCCCTCATGTCCCCAACACACCTCAACACAAAATGGCGCCTTTGTTTGGTGAGGTTTTTCAATGATTTGGTTCCTTTATTATTATTTAATTACCCATTTTTATGGGAGCTGTAATTTTTAAACGTTTAATGAGTGAATAGTTCATTTTTCCAGACAAACCAGGGCCTACACAGGAAGTGATATCATAATTTTGGCGTTCTATGTATCATCACAGACACACACCTGTCTCAGGGTTTGGCCGTCAGACGCAGACACATAAAGGACATTTTTTCTTGTTTTTTTTTTTTTTTTTGTCTTTCTTTTTTTCAGATATTTACAAGCATGTCGTCCTTGACATGGCGGCCGTCCACTGACCGTTACCCGGCGACATGATTTAAATCAGCCAGCTGCTGTTTTTTAATCCAATCAGCTTCGAGGAGTGAGTTGTTGGCTCAGTGTTTAATCCAATCGGGTTTTAAAAAATGAGTTGTTGCCGGCCAGAATCAATCAGGCCTGCCCACCTGGTAATCAAATCCAATACAATGATTTACCGTACAGCCGTGAAATGTATTCAGACTGTGTTCTGCCTCTTGTGTTTTGTTCTCTGATTTCCTCCTCCGTCTCTTTCTGTTCCTTCTCGTCTGGAGTTTGTGCCTCTCTTTGTGTTTCCTCCCTTTTCATCCCTCTCTCTCTGTTTTGTATTCATACAGACTCCCCCCCCTCTCTGGTCATTTCTTCCTGAACAGTTTCCTTGACTTGTTTTTGGAGGCGCTGATATGAAAGGCTGATGAGTCCAGTGGGAAACTGGTGCGTCATTAAGAGGGAGGACAGCGTGTCGAGGTTTCAGGGTGTAATTTAGAAGACAAGTCCTGGATTTTGTCCATGGGCATCAACTGCTATAATATCTGTATTGTCCTGAAACAAAGCTGTGATGATCATGGAGCAGGGAGGGAATGCACCTGCTGTTTCTGAAGGGCTAAAACACTGTGTTAATGTTTTTTTACTACCATACTAATGTTTGAAAATTCCTAGTTTGAGACAAACTTCATTTTCAAATGTGTCACATCTTCCAAGCAGCGTTAGCTTCTGTGTTAGCTTTTGATTAGCAGTGTGTTTTCCTCAGGCAGAGGCAGTAAATTATACTGTTTTCTGTCCATCTTCTAAATATGTACATTCCCAGACTGTAAATTATGAGCAGTTTAACCAAGATAAAATAATAGTTATGCACAACAACTATTAAAAAAAACCTCATAAAACCTCATTGGACCTGCCATATGTACATTTTTGCTATTGCTACATAGCTAACATTAATAATGCTAACGTTAGCTATCCCTCAGAGATAAATTATCACGTCCACATCTATCCACAGCCTTCACTCAGACTCTAAAAACCAAGTCTTAACCCTAAAATCGAGTCATTTACCAGGTGTGGTGCGTCCCCACAACGTGCCTGAGCTTATCTTAGTCCCCACAATGTGAGTAATGTGAGCACACACACACACACACAGTGCTGACCTCATGCATGGCTGATTCATGGCTTATTCCCCCGAGTCCATTTCTACAAGGACAGGTCCACGGGGATGTTAAGTGTTTGTGTGTGTGTGTGTGTGTGTGTGTGTGTGTGTGTGTGTGTTCCATCATATATGACTCAAAGGGGGGAGGTGGGGGAGGAGGGAGGGTGATCCAGGTTTTTAACGCCGTGCTGAAGCATCTG
The DNA here is from genome assembly GCF_001640805.2 of Lates calcarifer. NCBI lineage: Eukaryota > Metazoa > Chordata > Actinopteri > Centropomidae > Lates > Lates calcarifer. Next base: position 1,294,602 of record NC_066844.1, read on the forward strand.
AAAGAGCTTCAATAATTCATATGTTCTGTATTTGCATTTCCCTCTCTCTTGTGCACACACACACACACACACACACACACACACGTAAATGCATAATGCATCCTTTCAAATACATGCACACACTCCAGTGCACACACATCCTTTATTTTCCGTACAGTGGTTTTAAAGCCCTCACACACACACATACTCACACACTTGACCTGTGCTCTGGAGACATGAAATCACCTGACGATGATGATGATGATGATGATGATGATGATGATGAAGCAGCTTCAGCCACTTCCTGTTCCTACCAGGTGGTCGTACGAGGAGTCGTTCCTCTCTCTCTCTCTCCACCTGACTCTCATCAGTTTCCCAGGTGGTCTCTCTGAAGTTAAAGCTCCCTCCTTGTGTGTGTGTGTGTGTGTGTGTGTGTGTGTGTGTGTGTGTGTTGTGTGCTTGTGAGGCGCTGCTTGTCTAGCACGCCAGACAACGCCGCATCGCATTTGTGACCTACTTTGGGTTCGGAGTGTGTATTTTTTATGAGGCTGGGAGATGCAGATGCTCGCAGTGCAAACATAAGGAAAAAAAAAACACATTAAAAGCATACAGCAACAACAACAACAACAACACACACACACAGATGTTTCACCCATTCATTCACACCTCTGTTTATTCACTCTGCATACCTTGTGTCACTGAGGAGGCTGGTTGGCATAGAGACAGATGCCTGAAAGAGACTGCAGCTCTCTCCAGTCTGGGTTTTTGGGTAAAAGGAAATGCTTAAGTATCATCACGCATGAGTGGCATTTCCATCGCCGAAAGCTGATTTAATTCAGGCCTCTAAGCTTTTTAAACAGGGTTCCCAATTAATTTTTAAATTACCGCGCTGACTTGTTGACTAGCTTCTGACACTTGAGAAATTATGTTAATTTCCACACTCTTATTCAGAGTCGGCTCGCGGCTCCTCGCCGTGCTTTCTGAATCCAGCTCAGGATGTTGAATCGATGAAATGGGTTTGTGTCGGGCCTCGTGGCGGTGCAGCCAAACACGCCACGACTGTAATTTGTAACAGCAAATCACACAGACGCACACATTCACAAACACACTCAGCTCGGTGCTTCAAGAGCGCTCGGTTGAATAAGCGCAAACCAGTCAGGGAGCATTATTTAACCTGTAGCTTCAGGCTACGTCCACGCTAACATGTATACGCTTTATTTATTTATTATAATATATAACAAAGCAGATATAAGGACAAGTATATAAGTTCTTCTGCTGTCTGTACACATTTTAAAATGAAAGCTATCTCAGTCCTGTATCAGAAATAATCTAACACACCTGGAAACACAGGTCACATGACCGTTCTCGCACACTGAGCATGTGCGTGCTGGTGTAAACAGGAAGTAGCCTGTCTCCTCTGCAGGAACTACACAACAGCTGCTCGCAAAGACAATTAGTTCTCTGTGTTACGAGGCTGAAATTAGTCACATGATCAGAGTGTGACCAATCAGGGAAGGATACGCTGTGACTGAACCAATCAGGAAGTGAATGTGGTTTTCTGTGTCATCGACATTAAAACATTTTCACCCGACTGCTTTCTGAATGTTTCGAGTCACTGTCACAGATGAAGGAAACAGAACCATAAACATTAATTCCTTGTTTTTCCTCCCACCTCCACCTGAGTCCACTGAGTCACCACTGCACCATGACACACTACACTAAGACTGAACCTCTAACGTGGCTGTAAAGGCTCGTTCAGGTCACAGAGAAACACATTAGATGGATTAAACTGGTCGATAGAAGTCTTATTATGTGTAATAGAAGAATTTCAATCAGCAGGGAAGCTGAGCGTTAATGTTTTTTGGATCCAGTGTAGTTTGATTAGTGCTGCTGCATTTTAAAACACCGGCCTCCGGCTCCTTTGTCCTGCTGTGTTTTGTCCTATTTTTCTGTCTGTATCTGCTGAGTCACATGAATCGACACCAGTAGAACACCGACTCTATGTTCATAACTGACAAATTCATCATGAGACCTCAAGCTTTCTTTTCTTTCTCCTTCCCACAGAGTTGACTGAGGATAAACCCCCGCTTCCCCCTCCCCCCCTGACCTGACGCCAGCTCCACCAGCTCCGCCTCCCCCCCGCCATCCGCCCTCACCCCCCACCCCCCACCCCGGTCTCTGTCACAGCTCCAGGGTTTTCCTCGCCGGGTTCTCTGTGGTGTTCTGGGAAAAGCTCCATACCTCGCCTCGGGGCCTCGGACCTTCATGCGTCTCCCAGCGGCAGAGTCCACCCACCACACCTCCACCCACCACACCACCACCACCTCCTCCACCTCCACCACCATGAGCTGTGAGCGGGAGTTTGGAGACGGGGCCATGGGAGTCACGCTCACACTGCGCCTCCTCATGCACGGAAAGGTGAGGGATATTTACATACTTCCAAAGTTTCTTCAAACTTTATCAGTCGTCCAAAATAACGACTAATAGGCTTCGTAGCTACTCGTATGTTACTGGCTTTAACTTTAGCTAACTATCTGGGAGGGAGCTGGAGGCACACGATTTATGTAGCTAGCTAACTGCGTGTTAATTTTTTACCTTTTTTTTTGGTGTAGAAAAGGTGGTGTTTAGACAGCCCTTTGTTATCAGTCTTTTGTTGGAAAAAAAGCTGAATTTTGAAAAACTTTTTATTCGCACACATGCTCCTAAATACATTTTACAGTTCGCACACATCGATTTTTAGTCGCAAATGCAAGTGAAACACTCGAACCCTGTAATAAAGTACTAATTAATGCCGATGGTAATCCCAGATGTTCACTTCCACATCTGTTTATATTTTAAAATAAATCACTAGGGATGTAACAATATCAAAATCTCACGATACGATATTTATTGCTTTAATTTTTTTTTAAAGGAAAATCAAGATTTGAGAAAAAAAAAAATTATTGAACAATGAACAAGGCATTAATTTAAATTTTAAAAACAGTTTGTGCGAGCTAAGCTAACAGCTACACACTGCTAGCGAACAATGCTGTTGCTATGGTTCCAGGTGAAAAATAAAAAATCTCTGAAGTGCACTAAAATATATATTTTACCAGGTGAATAAACAACTAGAAATGATGTGACAAAGAGGAAAAAAACAGCAAAACACAAAGAGTGTTCACGTTTAAAAGAGAAAGAATAAAGAGTTGTTCCTTTTCAGGCAGAACCAAATGAATTTATTTCTTGGTTTATTTGTTGTGGACAAATACAGACTGAAACAGCTGTTTGAGGCAGCTATTGTGTGGTGTTGATAGCAGATGATAATTTACAACATCTGTCTCCAGAGAAGCTTTTGTGAAAATGAAAACAGATTAAAACAGCAAGGTGAAGAGACGGTAAACAGAGTACAAGAAGAGACAGTAAGATAAACATTTAGTGGTGACACATTTGCAGAAAATTAGACATGACAACAGGTTTGTTTGTCGCTGAATAAAACAGGATTTTCTGCAGAAAGATCTGATTTTAAAGCATAAAACACGACGTGACATGAAGAGAAAATCCTGCTTTAGCTTCAGTAAAGATACAAAGACAGAGAAGAGTTTCTGATTGTCTGGATCTTTATGTTCTCAGACGATCAACAGTTTACTAACAGCAACATTTCCTGTTTGTTTCCTCTCCTCAGGAAGTCGGAAGCATCATCGGCAAGGTGAGTTTACAATTTATACGCTCATAACTTTTCCCTCTGCCCTGTATTCGCAGAGTGAAGTGAATTCACTGCTTGGAAGAGACAAAAGTCTGAATGTCAGGCAATTAAAATGACCATCGTACCAGAAAGGATTTCTCTGGGAATAGAATATTATGAAAAAATAGTTAATTGGACTTTCTGAGCAGCATTAGAAAACATTTACATACACAGTCATCTCACAGGGAAAATCCTCCATCTATAAATTACAGATTTCCAACTCTGGTTTTCTGAAAATTGGCGTGCCGCTCAAGATAACGTCCGACATAATCCCACCACAGAGATATAAAGTTGCCATGAAATATGCATTAATAGTGTGTAAAAATTTCCCGTCAGGACCGTGTCAGTTCAATCTCCTGCTCACTGAGAAGAGCTCTGCTCTCCAGGGACGCCAGTCAATTTAACCGAGGACGTGTTAAATAAAAACCCCTTTTTTTCCAAATATATCACAGCCACAGTGAAGTGTGATAATGACGGTCGCCCCTCGCAGCGCTGATTTCCGTCAGCGTATATTTAGATTCCCTCCCCTCCTCCTCCTCTCCTCTTCACTTACAGTGTGTGGTCTGTTAGCTTGCAGAGTCTGACATAAAGATGGCGTGGAAATTACATCAGTGTCTTCCAGCCTCGCTCGGGTCGTGTCAGTCTGCGGCGGCTGCTCTCCTGGGTTTCTCTCCTGGCATCAAACGTGCTCAGGTGACAGGCACGGGTGTCCAGATCAGATTATACTCTGTTTTTAATGTTTGTTTATCACGGGAGCTAATTTTCCTGAGCATGTTTTCTTTTTGTTTCGTGGAGTTCAGACTCTCAGCTCAGTTCAGCTGCTGAGAAACTCCACAGCGGTGAAGCAGCTCGGGGGCATCCCGGCGGCTGTTGATTAGCAGGCACTCATTCGTTTTCCTCACCTGGATGGTTCCTGCAGTTCCTCCTGTTACAGCTCTCTTCTCTTACTGTAACAGGAACATCACTCCCTGGTGACAGTTCATAAATATTTGGGAAATGGTTTTTTAATTTATTTTAGGACTCATTAAATGCTAAATAAGTTTAAAAGAACTGACAGACTGAAGGAGATTCCTCTGGACAACAAGCTCAACACAACACCTCCAGGAATCTCTCACAAAATAAGCAGACATGGGTTTCCTTTTCAAACAGTGGGTTTTATTTTACCCAAAACGTGCACCGAGAGCAGGACGTTAACTCATCAAACTGACCTATGAGGCAGTATATAGTGACTGATCATTGGAAACGAAAGAGAAATCTAAAACCCAACACAAAGAACAGGCAAAGACACAACACACCAAGTGTGTGTGCTTCATTTCTTAAAAACATGTCGCCGGTCACAACACAACAAATCTTTACAACTTTACTACAGCTGAAAAGGTTTCATCCCAGCGACCACACAGAGCTAACCGCTAACAGGGCTAACAGCTAACAGGGCTGAACCAAAACCTCCAAAAATCCTGTTGTCTTTTACGTGGATATAACAAACAGTTTCTTTCGATGGCTCTCAGCTCAGCAGAGAAAGATTCAGGTTCAGGAAACTTTTCACAAACTGCTGACTGTCTAATCTGCTCCTCTACATAGAAGGTCCTATCAGAGAAATCTGATTTGATTTGATCATTTACAAGTTTATTTTTAATGTTTAGTTAAGGTAGATAAAACATGTTTGCAGAGTGAGTTGTTATTCTGTTTTTTTCTCAAAGTTATATTGTGATAAATATCAAGATCGATCAATATGGTGAAAAAATGTTGAAATTTAAGGATTATTCCTTATTATTTTGGCATCAACCCAGTTATAAACAGGGAATAAAACGGTATAGCCTACAAAATATCCAACATTCACACTGCAGGAGTCACTTTAAAAGGCAGTTTTAGCAGGTAGATAATGTTCAAATGAAAACCTGCCTGATTCCCCATGAGGAAAACATCCAGCTCGTCTTTAATTAAAGCTGTTTCACATTGTTGACTAGTTACATATTTTAAATCTGGTTCACAAACTTTCCAGTCAGTTTTGTCTCTTGCATGCAGCTCCATCTGCATTCCTTATCTCGGTGACTTTTCATAAATAAAGTTGATATTCTCCATGATAAAACATTCACCTTGTGTTTTTCTGTCTCCACAGAAAGGAGAAACAGTGAAGAGAATACGAGAGGAGGTAAGACTCACCGCCCACCCCCTCCATCCCGCTCACTCTTTCATCTCTGCCATCCTCTCCTGTCTCCTATTAATCCACGATAACCCTTCAAATGCAGCTCACATGCATCCTGCTAATTACAGCACAATATTGAAGCTGTTAGAAACAGGAAGCACAGATGATGTTTAATCTACGTACACAAATCAGCTGTATCCAACCTGATTATAGCATCTTTTTCTTCTGTAATGACACTGTGGATAAAAGGGTGTTTATATCAGAATCTGTACCAGGAACGGGAAAACGTGTCAGACGAGTAGAAACTTCCCATCATGCCCACGCTATTTTTAGAAAGCGAGTTTAATATCTGAAGGTGTATTTTGTATTTTTGGCCTCGTGCTGAGATGTTAGCCGTGTTGACGTGTACATATTTAGCTTTCTTTGCTGTCAGGAGCGTTTAAAGTGGTGTTAGGACTCAGAGCTGTAGGTGTGGAGCTTCTCTGTGGAATATATCTGTCCTCTTTACCTTCCCAGCTTTTAAATGACAACAGCGCTCCTGTCACAAGAAGTAGGAAATTACCTGGGTGGCCTTCATGAGTTATATTTATACTGTATCTCTTCAGAAGTCTGATCATTTCCCTGTTGATGCTGCTCTGCAGCACACAGCTGTGCTAATGTTAGCTTAGCATTGTTCAAACAGCAGACTGATGAGACTTAAATGCTGCATTCGCCTGTAAAGTCTGACGTCCCGCCCGACAAAAATACTGTTTCCAGGACCAAGCGATAAACTATCCAATCTGTGAGAAAAGCAAAGGTTGACGCCAGCGGTTGTTAACCTTAGCTAGCTTCCCTAGCTAATGTAGCTAACATTAGCAACCGCTGATAAAAGCACTGCTACTGCTGCTTTCCTTGTGACAAGAAAGAGTAGAGGAAATTTTTCATTTTTTTTAAAGAATGAAAAAAGTTTGATGCCAGTTGGTGCTAATGTTAGCCAGCTAACCAAGCTAATGTTAGCACCTGCTGATAAAAGCTCTGGGTTTTAGAGGGTGTTTCTTGCTACAAGTCACATCTTCATTTTTCAGTTGTCTGTCCTTTTCGGTGATGTCCAGCTAAGGTCAATACAGCTGGCTTTAGCTAGCTGTCTTTATCCAGCTAAGGTGAAAACAGACGGCCATATTTGGCTGTTTTTGCTATTTTTGGGCAGCACAGAAAAAAACGGACAACTGAAACATGAAAATAATTCAGTCGGTGTTCATCCATCTGACATTATACTGGTGCCTCAAGGTCTTTACACACCGAGGAGTGTGATGAATGAACAACATGAAAATGTAAAACACTCAGAAAAATCAACCTCCTTCAGATATTAGTTTGTTTTTTCACCATTTAACATCCTCATGTGAAATATGTGAACTAAAACGTCTCTCAGGTGCTAAAATCTGACTGAAACTAATAAAATAAATGAAAACCGGCTGATAAAATTAATTCTCTACCACCTCCTTCATGCGATTCACCTGGGTAATACCTCCTCACCTCTCCTGTCGAGATGCTACATCTGCAGTCAGGCCGTCTGCTGCAGCCGTGTGAATACTTAAACATGTGGATCTATAACTTCAAATGTTCTGCATTCATCTCAGCGACTCCAGAACACGGGCTCATCAGTGGCTGGTTAATGTATGCAACACCTGATGTGAATAATAGGGAGCGAAGTCGTGGGGGATTCCCAGAGGAGGGTTCACGTAGATAATCCTCGTCCAAACAGACGGACAAAGACGGGAAGTAAGATGGAGAACTGTATATAAAAGAAAGGAGAGTCAGATATATGAGGAAAGATTAAATTCTTTAACTCAAAATAGGTCACAGATTTCCTTCCAGGGTGCTCAACTAGAAAACAATACGCTACTGTGTTTTAATGAGCCTAAATTTACTCAATTTAGTTCCCTGCTCGCCGGGAAAAATGTTAAATAATAACCCACAAACAGGTTCAGGAGGGAGAAATTATTTCAGAGATGTGTGTCCTCAGAGAAATGGTTTGACTGCACATGAATCAACACTGCAGAGAGAGAGCGAGAGAGAAAAGAAGGAGGGAGAGGAAGGAGTTTTCATGTTTCCATTTATCTGTCAAGGGAATTTTAAGTTAACTTAGTGAAATGTCACAAAAAATAAAATGTGAATTTAGCCGAGTTTAGACGAAGCAGTCGGTCTCATGAAGGAAAGTAAAGCTTCCAGCAGGAGAGGTGATGGAAATGAACATGAATACGATGATACTTTGGAAATATTGTTTATTTAAAGGTTTCGAGTTCTTTAACATCGATCGTGTTTGTTCACTGTTATAAAACAGAGGGTTTGATGAGACAGACTGCTGCAGGTGAATCATCAAGGAAACGACCTCATTAATGATAATTTTATATTCATACAAATAGAAAAGCTGTAAAACCGTCAGTGTTCATGGTTCAGGAGCTGAATTCTCCTCAGAGGTCTCCTCCTCTCCAAAACAAAGCAAAGGAAAAAATCGATGTTTCTCCATGGACACAGGACGAGGAGATTTTAGCAGTTTCTCACAGAGCTGCCCCTTAGATGTCGACTACTTGAAGCATCAGTCGTCGTTATTTTGAAGCTTTTAATTTGAAACGACGGTCAGAGGAAGTGGAGACGGCGGTAATACCTGATTTAACTCGCTAACATTAAGTTAGATCTGCACTAACAATTGATCCTCACTCTACTGGGACAAATCCCTAATCCTGTAAAGTTGTTATCGGTCCTGTCTGACTCTAAATCAGTGTGAACGCGAAACAAACCAGAACTAACAGGTATCAACGCTGCATCTTATTTTCCTTATTATCCAAATAATGAGTTAATTAATCGGATTAATTTGCCGGTGTCAGCCGCTGGAGAAGCTGCGGTTTAACAAGTCTTTCAGGAAGAAAAATCAACCTGGAGTGAAGCTGCACTCAGACGTATTCTGTGGAGACATTTATGGAGAAGGAGATGGATGAAGAGGAAAAGGAAACACATTGTTTTTGTGTCTGACAGTGAAACTCACTGAGCAGCAAACATGAATATTTAAATGGATATTTGCTTCTCAAGGACACTGGATATACAGTTACACTGGATTTATACGTCTGCGTCTTCCTCTCATTACTCGTCTTTATTCCCTCCATCCCGCTGCCTCACTGCCTCGCTTATTGTGTATGCACAGACGCACAAACAACACACACACACACACACACACACACACACACACATGCCGTCATTCACTTCCTTTAATGAACTGCAGTGTGAATGAAATCCGGTGTTTCAAGGCTGCATCTTCACACAATGGGCCTTGGTTTTTGAGGAGGCTTGTGGCACAGAATCACACACACACACACACACACACACACACACACACACACACACACACACACACACACACACACGGCGAGGACACAGCCCCTTTTCATCAAGTCAATAAAAACACTGATGTCAGGTTGTAGCTCCTCATAATAGCTGCACACACACACCTCAACATGCCTCAGTAACACACATTGTCTCACACACACACACACACACACACACACACACACACACACACAATCCCTGGCAGCATGACTCCCTAATAAAGCAGAACAGAGCAGAGTAATCCAGTTGAACGACATGGCCGTCCGTCCTCCCTCCAGCTCCAAATGAAGAGTAATGAAGACAGCCGCCCCGCGCTGCAACAGCAAGACAACGTACTGCCACGTCTCACCCATTTAGGGGGGGGGGGGGGGAGTAAAAGGACCGGACCAGGACCACCCAGTTTCTCAGATGGGGAGTGAGTGAGGAGGTTTTTGTGATTTAAAGTCTCGTTTTAGTGAATTAATCAGAAATTAAAGTAAAAATAAGATTCATTATAGAACAGTTCTGTTTCTATCTGTGGACTTGTTGCTGCGCTGTTTGTAGAGCGTTGTTATCAACTGGTGTTCAAGTCCTTTCCACACTGAGGGCGTTTACTACACAGAACAATTACACCATAGAAGAGTTGCACCAGAGTCGACCAAGACCCTCGTTTTCAAGCAGGCTCGGTCTGATTGAACAGGTTAGGTGTGACAGGACCTTTAGGTTTAATCTGGATATGAAGAATCCAAAAAAAGTCATAAAAGCTCAGCTAAAATTTAGGCATTAGCTTGTACGAGCGCTGCTGTTAGCCTCGGAGCTAGCTCTGAGCAGAGTCACAGAAAGAAGACAAACCTGAATTTAAAACCTCGTCTCCTCCGTAAAGAAGCTGAACGAGAAGATGGAGGGAGGAGAAGGAGATGGAGGAGAGGATGACTGATAGGGCGGGGGTTAAGTAGGAGGATCAGAAGAAGGACAGAGGGATATGAGGAGTGATGGATGGAGTGACTGGGAGAGAGGAGGGAGGGCGTATCGATGAATTAATGATAATGAGGCTGATAAGATAAAAGGGTGAAAGGAAGGGAGGGAGAGATGAATGAATGGAGAGAGTGGTGAGGAGATAATGAGGGAGGAAAAGAGGGAGAGAGGGATGGACGGCAGGATGGTGGAAGGGCATATTTAAAGTTAGGATGGAAACAAACAGAGGCAGAGGGAGGCGCCGGCTAATGTGTTTTTATTGAGATAATAAATGGTGAAAGAGCTCGAGAAAATTATTCCATCACTGCTTTATTACCAATCGCACACACACACACACACACAGGCATATTTGTTCCATTTTCATAACAATGAGAGGAGGCTGCACACAAATTACACAAAAGCAGCAGCAAACACCCACCAGGTGAGACAGACACAAAACATACTGTAATACTTTGGTGTATTTATCTGTAGTCGGTGGTTTAAACTGCTGACTTAGGAGTCATTAAAAACCAGCGTTCATCTCTGAGATCCAGGAAACCGACGCCAATATCAAGAGTTAGAGTTTGTTACAGCCACAGCACTTCCTGCTCCAGGAGAGGGGAATCATGGGTAATATCCACTGTTAAGTTCTCAGTTATCTATCAACTTTGACTCACTCGGTTGTTTATGTCTGTCTCAGCGTTTTGGTTTGTTTTCTGTTTGTGCTTTTAGTCTGAATGCTAACACGATGTTTAGCAGGTGTAGTGTTCACCCTGTTCACCACCTTCGTTAACGTGTTAGCATGCTAACATTTGCTAATTAGCACTGGGAGCGTCATTAGTTCCTCAGGGGTTTGGTCGTAAACCAAAGCCTTAATGAAAAGATAATCATCCTACAGTTCATCCTGAAGGGAGCAAACCATCCAACATCAGCTGGATTCATCCTCTGGGGATCATGAACTCTTCTACAAATGTTTGTGCTGCTCCATCCAATAGTTGTTGAGATATTTTAGTCAACAGATCGACACTGCGGGCTTTAGAGCCACACGGCTGAGAATAAAGGTCAAAAGCTGCTGTTTTGGAAATCAATCACTCAATCAATCTGTCGATCAATCTGTCTGTCTTTCTGCCTGTGGTTAGGGATAGAAAGATCAGCTCTAAGTGAAACAGACAAAGCTGATTGCCAATCACAGGTGTTGATTTATCCTGCGAGAACATGGTGAATTCTACTTTTTTTAAAAGTTGATTTGATTCGTGTGACATCTCCGGGAACAGAGAGCAACAACCCGATAATGAATATGTAAATATGGATGAAACAACAGCTAATTGATCAGTTTGAAAAGTTCTGCTGTTGATGGACGAGGAATCAGAGAATTGTATGATATTATATATAATGAGGAGAGTTTAGTTCCACGCTGACGGCAGCAGACAGCGACTGTAAATTAAATCAATGTCAGATTAATTCATGTTTTATTTTCAGCTCTGATTAAAGTAAAAAAACGTGAAAAGTGGTGAAACATCCAATCAGATGTTCGAATGAAAATAATAAACGAGCCTGCTCTTAATTACACTTTATTATACAGCTTCATCTAATGTATTATTATGATCATTAGGGCCCGAGCAACGAGTTGCGTGGGCCCAACGGGGCCATGCAACGAGTTGCAAGGACCCTCTTGTTTTCGGTCTGTTTATTATTATTATTATTATTATTATTAGGGCCCGAGCAACGAGTTGCGTGGGCCCAACGGGGCCATGCAACGAGTTGCAAGGACCCTCTTGTTTTCGGTCTGTTTATTATTATTATTATTATTATTATTAGGGCCCGAGCAACGAGTTGCGTGGGCCCAACGGGGCCATGCAACGAGTTGCAAGGACCCTCTTGTTTTCGTTCGGTTTATTATTATTAGGGCCCGAGCAACGAGTTGCGTGGGCCCAACGGGGCCATGCAACGAGTTGCAAGGACCCTCTTGTTTTCGGTCTGTTTATTATTATTATTATTATTATTATTATTATTATTATTATTTTTTTTCTTCTTTTTCCGCCTCTTAGATCGGCTTTTTGAGGGCCTTAACATGCGTGAAAACTTACCAAAATTTGCAGACGCGTCAGGCACGGCGAAAAATTTAATAATTTAGGGGTCTTGAGCATGGGCGTGGTAAAATGCCCTCGGTAGCGCCACCTACATTTTTAAACGGAACAGCCCCTCAAGCCCGTTGCGCCTAAAAATCTGAAAATCTGCACACATATGTAACATCCCATGACGCACCAAAAAGTCTCTTGGAGCCATATTCTAAACCCAACAGAAAGTATTTTTATTTTGACCGGAAGGTGAAAAAATTGTGTGTTTTTGGCCATTTCCAGGGGTCGCTTGAACGCGAACTAGTCCTAGACGCATTATCCGATTGACTTCAAAACTTAATAGTATGTTCTTAAGACATAGACGATGTTAAATTGCAACAGATTTTGAGTTTTTGTTGAAGGGCGTGGAAGTTATGGCCCCTCAAAGTTCGATTACTCACCACTAAACAGGAAGTTGCTTTATTTTTGCTATATTTCGGCCATACTTTGTCCAAACTGCATCAAACTTTACAGGATTGTTAATGGTACCTATCTGCACACATCCATATGTCAATATTCATACAATTGTTGTAGCGCCACCTATTTATAGCAGGAAATGACATATTTTATAGTGTGATGTCCAGTTTCTAGACGGGTGACCAGATTCACTTCAAATGTTGTCAGCCCCTCCTTGACAATTTTTGGAAGAAGTCCTCCGAAAATTGTGAGTTTGGGTCGAAGCGTGTGCCGGTTCTGGCCCGTCAAAGTTCGGAAACCCAACTTCCTGTTTGAAACCTCAGATTTTGGGGTAACTTCCTGTTGCGACTCTCTACTTTATCCTACAGATGGAGCCATTGTATTACTCTTTGATGGGTTTTTGGAAGGGGGTCTCTGTGTGTGTGTGTCTGTGTGTGTGTGTTTGAGGGGGGAGGGGAAGAGGAGTTGATTGAGTCTGTGAGAAGCTGCCACAGGGAGGTTACAGTCAAGAGAGCCATGAGCTGTCACAGATGATGAGCTCTGAAAAATATTATCACAGAAAATAATTAGCATAAAAGCTTTTATTTTAAATTTGTTGCAACAAATTCAGGTTTCTTACAGCATTTTCCTTATTGAAAACTAAATTCTACCTGAAATGTATCAATAAAAATCTTCTTTTGCAGTTAATGTCACCAGTTTATAGTTTAGTTTTAATAGCATTCCCTGTCACTGATGTGCCTTTAATTATCGGTTCTATCAGGGATCATTTATGTGTTTATCTTACGGGGGTGAGCCACCTCACAGGTTGGTTATATTACCTGTTGACCTCAGCTCAGTGAGCTAAGACAATGTTTAATGCAGTGTTTTTTCTGATATGAAAATGGATATTATTCAGCACATCTAACCTCAGCAGGCCCCTCTTCAGAAACTCATATCTGCAGATGTCAAAGCTGGCTCAAAAAATTAAACTGGCTTCAAATTAATTTGAAGGAATTGTAGGTTATTTTGAATTCATGTAATCTTACCATATGTCTCCCCTTGACCAAAGCTGAGCGTGGATTGATGCTGTCTTTACAGTTTGGTTTTGATCAGTTAGGAAATTTCACAAGGGGTCGGCTGATATTTTCATGTTACACAGTGTACGGCGACAGGAAAAGTGCACGTCTACATCCACCGGCGTCGAGGTGAACCAGCTGAATATAAGCCACTCAAGTTGACGACAAGTGCATTGAAAAGTAAAAGCTGCTGGCCTTTACCTTTTCTTTGTAAAAGCGCCTGTTCGGCCAGTAGTTAGTAAAGTAATATTTTCAGCGTTGTCCACAGTCTCATGACATGTTTAACACGAAGCACAGCACGCTGGTTAAGCTCATGGCAAACTGTTACTAACAGCTAAAATGAAAGCTTGTCTGTATGTAGTCTAACTGGTTAGTTTGTCACTAATCTCCAAATTTTGCAAATTGCTATAAACTTCACTCTCTTAAACCAGTAACAGTCTGAGCTGGACTGATAGGGGTCTGTATGGATAAAGATAAAATCCTAATGATACCCATCCCTACAGCTGGTTAGTGGCTTCGCCCTGACTTTAGGCAGATGAGATATTCACTGTTCAAATAACTTCATTATAACCCTTGTTTAAGCATAAATGATTTATATATGCACCCAATAACAGAACTTGCAAAAAAATGCTTTTGCTCAAAGCTCAAAGCTTGTAAACTCAAGTTAAAACTGAGTTTTATCTCCTTTTGGGAGGGGGTATCTGTGTGTGTGTGTGTGTTTGTGTTTGTGTTTGTGTTTGAGGGGGAGGGGAAGAGGAGTTGATTGAGTCTGTGAGAAGCTGCCACAGAGAGGTTACAGTCAGGAGAGCCAAGAGCTGTCACAGATGATGAGCTCTGAAAAATATTATCACAGAAAATAATTAGCGTAAAAGCTTTTATTTTAAATTTTTACATCTCGGAAGTGTGAACTGTTACGCCAGCGTGTGCCCTGCGACCTGCGTTGACCCCGCGGTTGCCGGGGTCCCGCGGTCGCCGCTCCCCCGACGGGCGCCGGGTGCGAGGGCCCGTTCAACGCTGCTCGCAGCTTTAATTATTATTATTATTATTTTTTTTCTTCTTTTTCCGCCTCTTTGATCGCCTTTTTGAGGGCCTTAACATGCGTCAAAACTCCTGAAAATTTGCAGACGCGTCAGGCACGGCGAAAAATTTAAGAATTTAGGGGTCTTGAGCATGGGTGTGGCAAAATGGCCTCGGTAGCGCCACCTACATTTTTAACGGAACAGCCCCTCAAGCCCGTTGCGCCTAAAAATCTGAAAATCTGCACACATATGTAACATCCCATGACGCACCAAAAAGTCTCTTGGAGCCATATTCTAAACCCAACAGAAAGTATTTTTATTTTGACCGGAAGGTGAAAAAATTGTGTGTTTTTGGCCATTTCCAGGGGTCGCTTGAACGCGAACTAGTCCTAGACGCATTATCCGATTGACTTCAAAATTTGATAATTTGTTCTTAAGACATAGACGAAGTTAAATTGCAAAAGTTTCGGACTTTTCATTGAAGGGCGTGGAAGTTATGGCCCCTGAAAGTTCGATCACTCGCCACAAAACAGGAAGTTGCTTTATTTTTGCTATATTTCGGCCATACTTTGTCCAAACTGCATCAAACTTTACAGGATTGTTAATGGTACCTATCTGCACACATCCATATGTCAATATTCATACAATTGTTGTAGCACCACCTATTTATAGCAGGAAATGACATATTTTATGGTGTGATGTCCAGTTTCTAGACGGGTGACCAGATTCACTTCAAATGTTGTCAGGACAGACTTAAGGATTTTTGGAAGACTGGCTCCGAAAATTGTGAGTTTTGGTCGAAGCGTGTGCCGGTTCTGGCCCGTCAAAGTTCGGAAACCCAACTTCCTGTTTGAAACCTCAGATTTTGGGGTAACTTCCTGTTGCGACTCTCTACTTTATCCTACAGATGGAGCCATTGTATTACTCTTTGATGGGTTTTTGGAGGGGGGTCTCTGTGTGTGTGTGTCTGTGTGTGTCTGAGGGGGGAGGGGAAGAGGAGTTGATTGAGTCTGTGAGAACCTGCCACAGAGAGGTTACAGTCAGGAGAGCCAAGAGCTGTCACAGATGATGAGCTCTGAAAAATATTATCACAGAAAATAATTAGCATAAAAGCTTTTATTTTACATTTTTACATCTCGGAAGTTTGAACTGTTACGCCAGCGTATGCCCTGCGACCTGCGTTGACCCCGCGGTTGCCGGGGTCCCGCGGTCGCCGCTCCCCCGACGGGCGCCGGGTGCGAGGGCCCGTTCAACGCTGCTCGCAGCTTTAATTATTATTATTATTATTTTTTTTCTTCTTTTTCCGCCTCTTAGATCGGCTTTTTGAGGGCCTTAACATGCGTGAAAACTTACCAAAATTTGCAGACGCGTCAGGCACGGCGAAAAATTTAATAATTTAGGGGTCTTGAGCATGGGTGTGGTAAAATGGCCTCGGTAGCGCCACCTACATTTTTAAACGGAACAGCCCCTCAAGCCCGTTGCGCCTAAAAATCTGAAAATCTGCACACATATGTAACATCCCATGACGCACCAAAAAGTCTCTTGGAGCCATATTCTAAACCCAACAGAAAGTATTTTTATTTTGACCGGAAGGTGAAAAAATTGTGTGTTTTTGGCCATTTCCAGGGGTCGCTTGAACGCGAACTAGTCCTAGACGCATTATCCCATTGACTTCAAAACTTAATAGTATGTTCTTAAGACATAGACGATGTTAAATTGCGGCAGATTTTGAGTTTTTGTTGAAGGGCGTGGAAGTTATGGCCCTCAAAGTTCGATTACTCGCCACGAAACAGGAAGTTGCTTTATTTTTGCTATATTTCGGCCATACTTTGTCCAAACTGCATCAAACTTTACAGGATTGTTAATGGTACCTATCTGCACACATCCATATGTCAATATTCATACAATTGTTGTAGCGCCACCTATTTATAGCAGGAAATGACATATTTTATAGTGTGATGTCCAGTTTCTAGACGGGTGACCAGATTCACTTCAAATGTTGTCAGCCCCTCCTTGACAATTTTTGGAAGAAGTCCTCCGAAAATTGTGAGTTTGGGTCGAAGCGTGTGCCGGTTCTGGCCCGTCAAAGTTCGGAAACCCAACTTCCTGTTTGAAACCTCAGATTTTGGGGTAACTTCCTGTTGCGACTCTCTACTTTATCCTACAGATGGAGCCATTGTATTACTCTTTGATGGGTTTTTGGAAGGGGGTCTCTGTGTGTGTGTGTCTGTGTGTGTGTGTTTGAGGGGGGAGGGGAAGAGGAGTTGATTGAGTCTGTGAGAAGCTGCCACAGGGAGGTTACAGTCAGGAGAGCCAAGAGCTGTCACAGATGATGAGCTCTGAAAAATATTATCACAGAAAATAATTAGCATAAAAGCTTTTATTTTAAATTTGTTTGCAACAAATTCAGGTTTCTTACAGCATTTTCCTTATTGAAAACTAAATTCTACCTGAAATGTATCAATAAAAATCTTCTTTTGCAGTTAATGTCACCAGTTTATAGTTTAGTTTTAATAGCATTCCCTGTCACTGATGTGCCTTTAATTATCGGTTCTATCAGGGATCATTTATGTGTTTATCTTACGGGGGTGAGCCACCTCACAGGTTGGTTATATTACCTGTTGACCTCAGCTCAGTGAGCTAAGACAATGTTTAATGCAGTGTTTTTTCTGATATGAAAATGGATATTATTCAGCACATCTAACCTCAGCAGGCCCCTCTTCAGAAACTCATATCTGCAGATGTCAAAGCTGGCTCAAACGTTGTCCACAGTCTCATGACATGTTTAACACGAAGCACAGCACGCTGGTTAAGCTCATGGCAAACTGTTACTAACAGCTAAAATGAAAGCTTGTCTGTATGTAGTCTAACTGGTTAGTTTGTCACTAATCTCCAAATTTTGCAAATTGCTATAAACTTCACTCTCTTAAACCAGTAACAGTCTGAGCTGGACTGATAGGGGTCTGTATGGATAAAGATAAAATCCTAATGATACCCATCCCTACAGCTGGTTAGTGGCTTCGCCCTGACTTTAGGCAGATGAGATATTCACTGTTCAAATAACTTCATTATAAGCCTTGTTTAAGCATAAATGATTTATATATGCACCCAATAACAGAACTTGCAAAAAAATGCTTTTGCTCAAAGCTCAAAGCTTGTAAACTCAAGTTAAAACTGAGTTTTATCTCCTTTTGGGAGGGGGTATCTGTGTGTGTGTGTGTGTGTTTGTGTTTGTGTTTGTGTTTGAGGGGGGAGGGGAAGAGGAGTTGATTGAGTCTGTGAGAAGCTGCCACAGAGAGGTTACAGTCAGGAGAGCCAAGAGCTGTCACAGATGATGAGCTCTGAAAAATATTATCACAGAAAATAATTAGCGTAAAAGCTTTTATTTTAAATTTTTACATCTCGGAAGTGTGAACTGTTACGCCAGCGTGTGCCCTGCGACCTGCGTTGACCCCGCGGTTGCCGGGGTCCCGCGGTCGCCGCTCCCCCGACGGGCGCCGGGTGCGAGGGCCCGTTCAACGCTGCTCGCAGCTTTAATTATTATTATTATTATTTTTTTTCTTCTTTTTCCGCCTCTTAGATCGGCTTTTTGAGGGCCTTAACATGCGTGAAAACTTACCAAAATTTGCAGACGGCGTCAGGCACGGCGAAAAATTTAATAATTTAGGGGTCTTGAGCATGGGCGTGGTAAAATGCCCTCGGTAGCGCCACCTACATTTTTAAACGGAACAGCCCCTCAAGCCCGTTGCGCCTAAAAATCTGAAAATCTGCACACATATGTAACATCCCATGACGCACCAAAAAGTCTCTTGGAGCCATATTCTAAACCCAACAGAAAGTATTTTTATTTTGACCGGAAGGTGAAAAAATTGTGTGTTTTTGGCCATTTCCAGGGGTCGCTTGAACGCGAACTAGTCCTAGACGCATTATCCAATTGACTTCAAAACTTAATAGTATGTTCTTAAGACATAGACGATGTTAAATTGCGGCAGATTTTGAGTTTTTGTTGAAGGGCGTGGAAGTTATGGCCCCTCAAAGTTCGATTACTCGCCACGAAACAGGAAGTTGCTTTATTTTTGCTATATTTCGGCCATACTTTGTCCAAACTGCATCAAACTTTACAGGATTGTTAATGGTACCTATCTGCACACATCCATATGTCAATATTCATACAATTGTTGTAGCGCCACCTATTTATAGCAGGAAATGACATATTTTATAGTGTGATGTCCAGTTTCTAGACGGGTGACCAGATTCACTTCAAATGTTGTCAGCCCTCCTTGACAATTTTTGGAAGACTGGCTCCGAAAATTGTGAGTTTGGGTCGAAGCGTGTGCCGGTTCTGGCCCGTCAAAGTTCGGAAACCCAACTTCCTGTTTGAAACCTCAGATTTTGGGGTAACTTCCTGTTGCGACTCTCTACTTTATCCTACAGATGGAGCCATTGTATTACTCTTTGATGGGTTTTTGGAAGGGGGTCTCTGTGTGTGTGTGTCTGTGTGTGTGTGTTTGAGGGGGGAGGGGAAGAGGAGTTGATTGAGTCTGTGAGAAGCTGCCACAGGGAGGTTACAGTCAAGAGAGCCATGAGCTGTCACAGATGATGAGTTCTGAAAAATATTATCACAGAAAATAATTAGCATAAAAGCTTTTATTTTAAATTTGTTGCAACAAATTCAGGTTTCTTACAGCATTTTCCTTATTGAAAACTAAATTCTACCTGAAATGTATCAATAAAAATCTTCTTTTGCAGTTAATGTCACCAGTTTATAGTTTAGTTTTAATAGCATTCCCTGTCACTGATGTGCCTTTAATTATCGGTTCTATCAGGGATCATTTATGTGTTTATCTTACGGGGGTGAGCCACCTCACAGGTTGGTTATATTACCTGTTGACCTCAGCTCAGTGAGCTAAGACAATGTTTAATGCAGTGTTTTTTCTGATATGAAAATGGATATTATTCAGCACATCTAACCTCAGCAGGCCCCTCTTCAGAAACTCATATCTGCAGATGTCAAAGCTGGCTCAAAAAATTAAACTGGCTTCAAATTAATTTTAAGGAATTGTAGGTTATTTTGAATTCATGTAATCTTTCTCCATCACCCTTTCTGTTTCTTTCCATCTCTTTACTCATCTTCTCCCATATGTCTCCCTTGACCAAAGCTGAGCGTGGATTGATGCTGTCTTTACAGTTTGGTTTTGATCAGTTAGGAAATTTCACACGGGGTCAGCTGATTTTTTCGTGTTACTCAGTGTACGGCGACAGGAAAAGTGCACTAGGTCCACGGGCGTCGAGGTGAACCAGCTGAATATAAGCCACTCAAGTTGACGACAAGTGCATTGAAAAGTAAAAGCTGCTGGCCTTTACCTTTTCTTTGTCAAAGCGCCTGTTCGGCAAGTAGTTAGTAAAGTAATATTTTCAGCCTTGTCCACAGTCTCATAACATGTTTAACAGGAAGCACAGCACGCTGGTTAAGCTCATGGCAAACTGTTACTAACAGCTAAAATGAAAGCTTGTCTGTATGTAGTCTAACTGGTTAGTTTGTCACTAATCTCCAAATTTTGCCAAATTGCTATAAACTTCACTCTCTTAAACCAGTAACAGTCTGAGCTGGACTGATAGGGGGTCTGTATGGATAAGATAAAATCCTAATGATACCCATCCCTACAGCTGGGTTAGTGGCTTCGCCCTGACTTTAGGCAGATGAGATATTCACTGTTCAAATAACTTCATTATAAGCCTTGTTTAAGCATAAATGATTTATATATGCACCCAATAACAGAACTTAAAAAAATGCTTTTGCTCAAAGCTCAAAGCTTGTTAAACTCAAGTTAAAACTGAGTTTTATCTCCTTTTGGGAGGGGGTATCTGGTGTGTGTGTGTGTGTGTGTGTGTGTGTGTTTGTGTTTGTGTTTTGGGGGGGAGGGGAAGAGGAGTTGATTGAGTCTGTGAGAAGCTGCCACAGAGAGTTACAGTCAGAGAGCCAAGAGCTGTCACAGATGATGAGCTCTGAAAAATATTATCACAGAAAATAATTAGCGTAAAAGCTTTTATTTTAAATTTTTACATCTCGGAAGTGTGAACTGTTACGCCAGCGTGTGCCCTGCGACCTGCGTTGACCCCGCGGTTGCCGGGGTCCCGCGGTCGCCGCTCCCCGACGGGCGCCGGGTGCGAGGGCCGTTCAACGCTGCTCGCAGCTTTAATTAGGGCCGAGCAACGAGTTGCGTTGCAACGAGTGCAAGGACATTATTTTGCAAGGATTATTATATTATTATTTTATTATTTTTTTTCTTCTTTTTCCGCCTCTTTGATCGCCTTTTTGAGGGCCTTAAAATGCGTCAAAACTCCTGAAAATTTGCAGACGCGTCAGGCACGGCGAAAAATTTAAGAATTTAGGGGTCTTGAGCATGGGTGTGGCAAAATGGCCTCGGTAGCGCCACCTACATTTTTAACGGAACAGCCCTCAAGCCCGTTGCGCCTAAAAATCTGAAAATCTGCACACATATGTAACATCCCATGACGCACCAAAAAGTCTCTTGGAGCCATATTCTAAACCCAACAGAAAGTATTTTTATTTTGACCGGAAGGTGAAAAAATTGTGTGTTTTTGGCCATTTCCAGGGGTCGCTTGAACGCGAACTAGTCCTAGACGCATTATCCGATTGACTTCAAAATTTGATAATTTGTTCTTAAGACATAGACGAAGTTAAATTGCAAAAGTTTCGGACTTTTCATTGAAGGGCGTGGAAGTTATGGCCCCTCAAAGTTCGATCACTCGCCACAAAACAGGAAGTTGCTTTAAATTTGCTATATTTTCGGCCATACTTTGTCCAAACTGCATCAAACTTTACAGGATTGTTAATGGTACCTATCTGCACACATCCATATGTCAATATTCATACAATTGTTGTAGCCACCTATTTATAGCAGGAAATGACATATTTTATAGTGTGATGTCCAGTTTCTAGACGGGTGACCAGATTCACTTCAAATGTTGTCAGGACAGACTTAAGGATTTTTGGAAGACTGGCCGAAAATTGTGAGTTTGGGTCGAAGCGTGTGCCGGTTCTGGCCCGTCAAAGTTCGGAAACCCAACTTCCTGTTTGAAACCTCAGATTTTGGGGTAACTTCCTGTTGCGACTCTCTACTTTATCCTACAGATGGAGCCATTGTATTACTCTTTGATGGGTTTTTGGAAGGGGGTCTCTGTGTGTGTGTGTCTGTGTGTGTCTGAGGGGGGAGGGGAAGAGGAGTTGATTGAGTCTGTGAGAAGCTGCCACAGGGAGGTTACAGTCAGAGAGCCATGAGCTGTCACAGATGATGAGCTCTGAAAAATATTATCACAGAAAATAATTAGCATAAAAGCTTTTATTTAAAATTTTTACATCTGGGAAGTGTGAACTGTTACGCCAGCGTGTGCCCTGCGACCTGCGTTGACCCGCGTTGCGGGGGGTCCCGCGGTCGCCGCTCCCCGACGGGCCGGGTGCGAGGGCCCGTTCAACGCTGCTCGCAGCTTTAATTATTATTATTATTATTATATTATTTTTTTTCTTCTTTTTCCGCCTTTAGATCGGCTTTTTGAGGGCCTTAACATGCGTGAAAACTTACCAAAATTTGCAGACGCGTCAGGCACGGCGAAAAATTTAATAATTTAGGGGTCTTGAGCATGGGCGTGGTAAAATGCCTCGGTAGCGCCACCTACATTTTTAAACGGAACAGCCCCTCAAGCCGTTGCGCCTAAAAATCTGAAAATCTGCACACATATGTAACATCCCATGACGCACCAAAAAGTCTCTTGGAGCCATATTCTAAACCCAACAGAAAGTATTTTTATTTTGACCGGAAGGTGAAAAAATTGTGTGTTTTGGCCATTTCCAGGGGTCGCTTGAACGCGAACTAGTCCTAGACGCATTATCCCATTGACTTCAAAACTTAATAGTATGTTCTTAAGACATAGACGATGTTAAATTGCGGCAGATTTTGAGTTTTTGTTGAAGGGCGTGGAAGTTATGGCCCCTCAAAGTTCGATTACTCGCCACGAAACAGGAAGTTGCTTTATTTTTGCTATATTTCGGCCATACTTTGTCCAAACTGCATCAAACTTTACAGGATTGTTAATGGTACCTATCTGCACACATCCATATGTCAATATTCATACAATTGTTGTAGCGCCACCTATTTATAGCAGGAAATGACATATTTTATAGTGTGATGTCCAGTTTCTAGACGGGGTGACCAGATTCACTTCAAATGTTGTCAGCCCCTCCTTGACAATTTTGGAAGAAGTCCTCCGAAAATTGTGAGTTTGGGTCGAAGCGTGTGCCGGTTCTGGCCCGTCAAAGTTCGGAAACCCAACTTCCTGTTTGAAACCTCAGATTTTGGGGTAACTTCCTGTTGCGACTCTCTACTTTATCCTACAGATGGAGCCATTGTATTACTCTTTGATGGGTTTGAAGGGGGTCTCTGTGTGTGTGTGTGTGTGTTTGAGGGGAGGGGAAGAGGAGTTGATTGAGTCTGTGAGAAGCTGCCACAGGGAGGTTACAGTCAGGAGAGCCAAGAGCTGTCACAGATGAGCTCTGAAAAATATTATCACAGAAAATAATTAGCATAAAAGCTTTTATTTTAAATTTGTTGCAACAAATTCAGGTTTCTTACAGCATTTTCCTTATTGAAAAACTAAATTCTACCTGAAATGTATCAATAAAAATCTTCTTTGCAGTTAATGTCACCAGTTTATAGTTTAGTTTTAATAGCATTCCCTGTCACTGATGTGCCTTTAATTATCGGTTCTATCAGGGATCATTTATGTGTTATCTTACGGTGAGCCACCTCACAGGTACCTGTTGACCTCAGCTCAGTGAGCAAGACAAAATGCAGTGTTTTTTCTGATATGAAAATGGATATTATTCACACATCTAACCTCAGCAGGCCCCTCTTCAGAAACTCATATCTGCAGATGTCAAAGCTGGCTCAAACGTTGTCCACAGTCTCATGACATGTTTAACACGAAGCACAGCACGCTGGTTAAGCTCATGGCAAACTGTTACTAACAGCTAAAATGAAAGCTTGTCTGTATGTAGTCTAACTGGTTAGTTTGTCACTAATCTCCAAATTTTGCAAATTGCTATAAACTTCACTCTCTTAAACCAGTAACAGTCTGAGCTGGACTGATAGGGTCTGTATGGATAAAGATAAAATCCTAATGATACCCATCCCTACAGCTGGTTAGTGGCTTCGCCCTGACTTTAGGCAGATGAGATATTCACTGTTCAAATAACTTCATTATAACCCTTGTTTAAGCATAAATGATTTATATATGCACCCAATAACAGAACTTGCAAAAAAATGCTTTTGCTCAAAGCTCAAAGCTTGTAAACTCAAGTTAAAACTGAGTTTTATCTCCTTTTGGGAGGGGGTATCTGTGTGTGTGTGTGTGTTTGTGTTTGTGTTTGTGTTTGAGGGGGGAGGGGAAGAGGAGTTGATTGAGTCTGTGAGAAGCTGCCACAGAGAGGTTACAGTCAGGAGAGCCAAGAGCTGTCACAGATGATGAGCTCTGAAAAATATTATCACAGAAAATAATTAGCATAAAAGCTTTTATTTAAAATTTTTACATCTCGGAAGTGTGAACTGTTACGCCAGCGTGTGCCCTGCGACCTGCGTTGACCCCGCGGTTGCCGGGTCCCGCGGTCGCCGCTCCCCCGACGGGCGCCGGTGCGAGGGCCCGTTCAACGCTGCTCGCAGCTTTAAATTATTATTATTATTATTTTTTTTCTTCTTTTTCCGCCTCTTAGATCGGCTTTTTGAGGGCCTTAACATGCGTGAAAACTTACCAAAATTTGCAGACGCGTCAGGCACGGCGAAAAATTTAATAATTTAGGGGTCTTGAGCATGGCGTGGTAAAATGCCTCGGTAGCGCCACCTACATTTTTAAACGGAACAGCCCCTCAAGCCCGTTGCGCCTAAAAATCTGAAAATCTGCACACATATGTAACATCCATGACGCACCAAAAAGTCTCTTGGAGCCATATTCTAAACCCAACAGAAAGTATTTTTATTTTGACCGGAAGGTGAAAAAATTGTGTGTTTTTTGCCATTTCCAGGGTCGCTTGAACGCGAACTAGTCCTAGACGCATTATCCCATTGACTTCAAAACTTAATAGTATGTTCTTAAGACATAGACGATGTTAAATTGCGGCAGATTTTGAGTTTTTGTTGAAGGGCGTGGAAGTTATGGCCCCTCAAAGTTCGATACTCGCCACGAAACAGGAAGTTGCTTTATTTTTGCTATATTTCGGCCATACTTTGTCCAAACTGCATCAAACTTTACAGGATTGTTAATGGTACCTATCTGCACACATCCATATGTCAATATTCATACAATTGTTGTAGCCGCCACCTATTTATAGCAGGAAATGACATATTTTATAGTGTGATGTCCAGTTTCTAGACGGGTGACCAGATTCACTTCAAATGTTGTCAGCCCCTCCTTGACAATTTTTGGAAGAAGTCCTCCGAAAATTGTGAGTTTGGGTCGAAGCGTGTGCCGGTTCTGGCCCGTCAAAGTTCGGAAACCCAACTTCCTGTTTGAAACCTCAGATTTTGGGGTAACTTCCTGTTGCGACTCTCTACTTTATCCTACAGATGGAGCCATTGTATTACTCTTTGATGGGTTTTTGGAAGGGGGTCTCTGTGTGTGTGTGTCTGTGTGTGTGTGTTTTGAGGGGGAGGGGAAGAGGAGTTGATTGAGTCTGTGAGAAGCTGCCACAGGGAGGTTACAGTCAGGAGAGCCAAGAGCTGTCACAGATGATGAGCTCTGAAAAATATTATCACAGAAAATAATTAGCATAAAAGCTTTTATTTTAAATTTGTTGCAACAAATTCAGGTTTCTTACAGCATTTTCCTTATTGAAAACTAAATTCTACCTGAAATGTATCAATAAAAATCTTCTTTTGCAGTTAATGTCACCAGTTTATAGTTTAGTTTTAATAGCATTCCCTGTCACTGATGTGCCTTTAATTATCGGTTCTATCAGGGATCATTTATGTGTTTATCTTACGGGGGTGAGCCACCTCACAGGTTGGTTATATTACCTGTTGACCTCAGCTCAGTGAGCTAAGACAATGTTTAATGCAGTGTTTTTTCTGATATGAAAATGGATATTA
>NC_066844.1:1330507-1353007 GCF_001640805.2 Lates calcarifer
CCCTGAATGTCCTCTCTGGAACTGAGGGAACAGGGTAAAGTTACATCACTTCCTTCTGTCACACCGATGATCTTTGGCTCTGGAAGATAAAAACATGTCACCAGTTTCATTATAACATCATATCAACCTATGATATAACAAGAAACTTTCATTTTTATCTGGAGTTTTTATTTCTAGTATTTCTTTCTACTACCTCTTACTATTCACATTAGCCTTTTAGCACAACCTTTGGGAAAACACACTTATTATAATTAATGATGATCATCAACATTCAAAGTCATATTAGGTCTCTTCACCAATAACATGATTTTTACTGCATTTTGTACTTCAGTTGAAAAAATGTGAGGAACACAAAGAAAGAAAAAGAAAGAGGAAGTATGAGAGCGCTCCAGATCAACAAGGAGAAAAAAACAACTAAACAAAGTGAAGCTTCAATTAACTGATGAACTTAATTTAGCTGAGTAAAAAGACAAGGAGAATCTGCTCATTATTTATTTCTTTACCTGAGAAAAGTGAAGGAGTGAGTGATTTAATTTCTACAGTCAGATCACAACCAGGAGTCTGAACAGGTTTACATCCACAGCATTTACCAACATGAACAGTCTCTGAGGAGCAGCTGTAATTAATGTGAGACTTTCACTTAAAACTGTTCTGATGTTTTATGATCCAATATTTATTTTAGTTCTACTCTTCTCTTCTCTCTACAACTTACTCTTTTCAAAAATAAACTCAGATGTTTAAACAGCTGAATAACTCTGCTCTAAGAAAATATAAGCTTTTGTTTCCTTCAGTGTTTCTACAGTGTCCTGTGATGTTTGCTGCAGGACAGTCTGATAGGATTTACACAGATACTCAGTCACAGTTTATCCTGCTGTGGATCATGTTTACTGAATTCAATAATATACTGCGACCGGATTGAGAGCTATAGCGGGCCGGATGCTGCCCGCGAGCCGCCCGTTGGTAACCACTGCTTTAGGAAATGAATTTCAAAATTTTGAGGTTATTTCCGGCTCAGTAAACACAACACTGAATCAAAGTGATGAAGTAAAGTGTGAGTCAGTGTGAGGCAGCGGGAACAGTCAGAGTTTCTCTGTCATCAGAAATATCAGCGTCCACAGTTCAGAGATGTTTCACAGCAAATTGTCAGGTTTGACATGAAGAAGAGTTTGTGAGAATGAACGGTTCATTTCTCTGTTCAGGAAGGAGACGACGCCCTGAACATCCGCTCCCACACATATGATAAAGAGAGAAATACTGCGGACAGCGAACGCATCACCAACACGTTTTAACACTGATCTGTACTAATTATTACAATTCATGTAACATGTTTCATGTGTTCCTGATCTGATGTGACAGGTGCATCTGCTGCAGCACCTTTCTGTTTCCAGGCTCCAGAAATGAACAGATTCTTTTTCAGAATAAAGCTCAGTCTGATTCTCAGAGACTCTTTAGTTTTCTCACCGTTTCCATCAGCAAACGTTGTTCCAGACCAAGTCAGGAGACAGAGACACACGAGAGGAAGAAGCTCCATCGCTGTTGATCTCAGCTCCATCACTGCAGCATCACTGACGGAGCATCTAACGGCTCCGAGCTGCGTCACTGACTCAACACTAAACACTTTCTGTTTCTCAGCTTCCGGGGACCAGGTCCTTCACAAGAACCTGCACTTTGTTGCATCTCTCTCCTCCAAAAATATTTCAACAAGAGAATAAAGCTTTTCTACACAGTTAAGAAAGAATCCACCTGTGCTGTATTTAATATTCAGCTCTGTTGTTCAGAAGCTGAAACTGTCTCTGTGCAAGTGTTGAATGAATCTGACCAGTTCAGTCTCATCACTTTTTTTTCTCTGACCATTAGAAAAAACAAAACCTGATCATTCTAACTTCATGAAGGAGGAGGTTACAGGACTGTTTTTCATTTCAGCTGGCTGTTCCTAATAAACTGCTCACTGAGTTTCTAGCTTTGTTTCTAACTGTACCTGACACACTCTGCAGGGAGAGTTCCTCCTTTAGAGGACATGTTTCATCTTTCATGTGGGATTCTTCTGCTTTTAAAAGTTTGTTTCTCTTTTCTAATGAAACTTCAGGTGAGTGTTTTGAGTCTCTGAAGAAAGACGTGTTTCACCTTAGTGAACTTCCTGAGGATGTTTGACAAGACAGAGTGAGGGAGTGTGGGTTGACACAGAGGAAACAGGTGTGGAAACCAGAAGTTATGGCTTAAGGCCATGAGTTGCAGCCACCAACTGATTTTTCTTCTTTAAGGACCAGTGTGGAGGATTTAGTGACATCTAGTGGTGAGGTTGCAGATTGCACCGATGGAACCAACTTCCTGATGATCTCAGATGTGTTCAAACTCCTTCCACTTTAAATCTCTGCTCTTCTCCTGTGCCTTTGATCCATTCATTTCTTTCCTGCTGCTGCACTTTTATTTCCTCTGTCACTATAAGATACTTGATATTAAGGGCTGTACAGGGGACACACTGATTCCCAGGTAATATGTTGAACTGTGTGTGTGCAGCTCAATGAAACAGCAGGAGAAATGTACAGTTACTATATTCATTCTAACTTAACAGCAGAGAATCTCAGACATAATACTGCAGTTCTTGATGCTGCAGTATTGAGAACAAAGGAACTCACATTTTTACTCAGCTGTTTCCAGGAGAGAGGCCGGGGTTCTGCTGCAGGAAGGTGAAAGTGTTCACACCTGAACTCAGTCCTCTGATAGAGCTTCGCTCCTCCTCCTGATGTTCTGATGGTTTTCTTTGCCTGTGTGTTTGAAATGTGCTGTGGAAATAAAGCTCCTTCATCTTGTTGAAAATGAACAGAACTGCAAAAACTCAAAACCCACACCACCTAAAAGTGCTCCCCCTTCTGTGGAGTTGAATAAATCACATGTTCAGACACAAATCAGCTGAAATCTGTGAACGAGATCCTGATGATCCTGAGCTGATGTAACAGGTTTCTGAGGACAGCAGGGGGCGCCACAAATGAACACTCAACAACACATTTTACATAAGAACAACAGTCACGTCACAGATTAATGACGTATAAACTGTTTCTTTAAAAAACAAAGGCATATTTACATCATGTAAAGATGGAAAAGAAAAACACAGCACAGTGTTTTACATTGGACATAAACACATCATTACCCAGCAAACATTTCACTACAGGGTCACAGATCTTCTCCAACACACCTCCTTTACTTCCACAGTCAGATTTTCTCAACCTAAACAGACATTTTTACATCTCGTTCAGCCAATCTGCTCATGTCTGTTCTCAGGATCACAGCCCTGTAACTTGCAACATCATGTTTCAGATCCGGTTTGGTTTCCAGACACAGCTCCTCTAACTGTAACTTTAGATCCAGGTCTAAACTCTCAAACTGTCTGAAATAAGTGAGGAGCAGCTGAAATGTCCTCACTACCTCGGCCTAAAACTCACTAAGACTTCACAGCTCATGTAAAGGTAGATCAGGATCCTGATCAGGTCTCTGCTCTGACTCACTGGAGTCTTTAAAAGGTGTTTGATCGTGAACCTGCAGGAGAGAAAACAACATTATATTCAGGAAAATATCAACTGATCTGATCTGAGAGTAAAAACCAACAGAACACTGAGAAGATAAACAACTGTCATCACTCTGAACATTACAACATTATTATTATATTGATGTAATCCATTATTGAACCTTACCTTTAATACATCTGTAACCTCTGGCTCTAAGCACAGCCAGAACAACACCAACAACAACGAGAGTCCCAAGAACTGCACCAACAGCAACACCAGCAACCAACCCACTGTGCCTCCCTGAAACAGATCAGGATAAAGTTCATCTGAGACGCAGAACGTACAACAAACACTAAGCAGCACGACTACAACAGCTGCAGCAACCACTGCTGCAGTTACTAGAGAACTGTACTTAGACACAGTGTTCATATCATTTAGTGTGATAGAAAACACAGTTAGAAGAGTTAAGTATATCTGACTCAGTCACTTTTACACTCACACATTTTAATCCTAATTTAACTTCCATTCAGTCTGAACATGTGAACTAATAAACATGAACCTGAAACTATTTAAAGATTAAAATACAGACAGGAAGAAGCTCACCACAGATGAACACGTAGGTCCAAGCATGAGTCTGATGGCTGATTTCCTTCTGCGTGGCGACACAGCGATAGATGTCGGTCTTGGTCACAGTCGTTTGGAGGATGATGTCGTAGCGTCCGTCTCTGTCAAACACCTGTAGCTGAGCTGTGAGGTTGTGTCCAGAACCGTCCTGCCACTCGACTTCAGTTTGGGGAGAAGCTCCTCGAACAACACACTGCAGCGCCGCCCAGTCCTGTGTGACTCTGAGTGTGATGACAGACGGGTTCACAGCTGCACCTGTTAACACAGCAGAAACAGTCATTTACAGAGAAGCTTTAAGAGGCTGTTTGATGATGTGAAAAGCTCTTTAAGTGTATTTACAGTCCTGAGAGATGAAATGTGACCAAGCCTGTTTGATCAGAGGGAATCAGTCCAGATGTGGCTGCAGTGCTGTGGGGACGAGGCCCTGCCAGATGTGTATTCTGACTGTTTGACTAAAATCCATCTGGGACTCTTAAACCAGAGTCATCAGGAAATAATCAGGTGTTTTATTAAAGTACTCACCAACAACAAGCTGAATGTGGGATGTTTGACGACCTGGAAAATCACAGGTGTAGTTTCCACTGTCGGCCATCTTTGTATCTCTGATGGTTATGGAGGCGTTTCCATTCCTCAGCTCTTCTTGAAAATATGAGACACGACGTGCGAACTCTGGATCCTGACGTGGTTGAGGAGCACGATCAAACAGGAACACCTCCTTCAGACCATCTTTCATCCACTCAAAGCGTTTTTGCTCAACGTCCTCTTTGACGGAACAGGGTAAAGTTACATCACTTCCTGCTGACACTCTGATGATCTCTGTCTCTGGAAGATACAAACATGTATTAATCAGTGTGTTACAGTCATTCAGGTAAAACAACATTTAACTTGTGATATAATAAGAAACACTTTGGTTTAAGCAGCTGATCAATGAGTCAAATATTATTCCTGAACTAATTCTCCAAGAACATCCACCTCTCAGAGTTAAACTGTCCTGTGGTGACAGACGACAACAAAACAACTGTTTGCTTTTCTTCAGCTCTTCTGCTTTTAAGTTTTCTACAAAATTTACTCCAATATTTATTAAAGAGAACAGAGGTCACCTCAGGACAGGATCATATATTATAATATTAAACATAGTGTGAAGTCACAGGTGTGTTTTTTCTTTCTTTCTTTCTGTTGCTGTTTCTCATTCATTTCAAAAATTCATTTGAAATTTAAAAGACAAATAAGATAGAAATAGCACAGAGAGAGAGAGTTATTATTTCTCTGTGGTTATTTCCATCTCAATAAATACAGTAATATATAATAATAATAATAATAATAATAATAATTTGACATTTTTCAGTCACACAGAATAAAGTTCAGTCTCTTTAGTTTTCTCACCGTTTCCATCAGCAAACGTTGTTCCAGACCAAGTCAGGAGACAGAGACACACGAGAGGAAGAAGCTCCATGTTTGTCCAGATCATCTGAACATTAAACACTAACACACCGGACAGTTACCGGCTCCTAACGGCGCCACCGACTCAACAGTTAAACTTTACGGAAAGTCGATTTCCCAACTTCCGGGGCATCTCTTTCACAATAAGAGCGTCATTTCCGCTGATATCACGACTTGGGAAATCGGGGTAAAACCCGAACAAAGTTCCCCCTGAGGGAGTGGGGGTTGACACAGAGGAAACAGGTGAAACCACAGGTTACACCTGTTTCTAAAGTCATGCTGAACATGTTTAAACCTGGAGGGTTATTACCTTGATGGACCTTTACTCTCACCTCACCTTTACACCATACTCTGTGCTTTGCCTTAGATTCAGGAACCTGGTCCTGTCAAATATATCTTTATATCTCATATAGAGGCAACAACCTCATCATCTGCTTAAGAAATTAGGCTCCTGGTGTATTTAAAGAACCAACTGGTTTTCTCCATCAAGTTCATTCAGAACCATGATGCCAGAGTTTTATCAAAAACCAAGAGAGCTGAGCACATTCCTCCTGTTCTTTAAGATCAGTGTGGAGGATTTAGTGACATCTAGTGGTGAGGTTGCAGATTGCACAGATGGAACCAACTTCCTGATGATCTCGGATGTGTTCAAACTCCTTCCACTTTAAAACTCTGCTCTTCTCCTGTGCCTTTGATCCATTCACTTCTTTCCTGCTGCTGCACTTTTATTTCCTCTGTCACTATAAGACTTAATATTAAGGGCTGTATATGGGGTACAACTATATTCATTTTAACCTAATAGCAGAGCATCTCAAGCAAAACACCAAAGGTGTTGTGGTATCAAGAACAATGGACCTCACATTTCACTCAGTTGTTGTCAGATCTGTGTCACAGTCAGGAGAGGCAGGTGTGTGTGGACTGAGCTGCTGTAACAGGTTTCTGAGGACAGCAGGGGGCACCACATGAACACATTTTGAACATCAACATACTCACCAGCCACAGCCTTGAAATGTGGCTCAGAGACGTTTGCAGCTTCCTCCTCTGCTGACGGCAGCTGGACTCACAACATTCACACCAGACTCCAACAGATTCAGTTTCAGTCTCAGACCCCTCACTGTCCATCTGCAACATGCAGGAGTTTAAAAACACTCAAGTGGTCTCCAACCAAAATTCTAAATTTGAACAGTGTAGACAACATGTTACTGTACAGAGAAGGTGCAGGAGAGAGTCAGAGTTAGAAATAAGTTTTATTTGTGAAAATAAAACATCCACAACATCACATCAGAGAGAATAAAGTCCATATTGAGACTTGAAGAGTAATTATATAAAGATACTGTACAACTGCAGGATTACTATGACCCTACAACCAGTAGACAGTTAGCCTAGCTTAGCATAAAGACTGTAAACAGGGAAACAGTCTGTCTGTGTCCAACAGAAACAAATTGTTTCCCATATCCAGGCTTTATGCTAAGCTAAGCTAACCCTCTGCTGGCTGTGGCTTAAAGATACAGATATATAAACCTTTTCCATATAAAAAGAAACACAATTAAAATATAATTGTTAAGATATGTTAGCGAGTAATATTAAGATACTGAAACGTTCTGCGCTGGGGTGCATTTAAGCGTTTTGGTTAAACTGTGTCTGTGCTGTACAAGTTGTGTATATTTATAGTGCTGTAAGCATAGAGTAAATAGCTGCTTCCATAGAGTAATTTTATTCAAACCTCTTACATTTATAGCCTCTCATTCACCCTGCTAACACACACACAAAAACAGGCGGCCAACTTTGAGGGTGGCTGGAAGAGGGTTGGGATTAACCCACTGGAAATGACTCTTCCCTCTGCTCTTCCGTTAATTTTGTCTCGTGGTAAACCTGCAAAAAGAAAAAGATATTACATAAAAAAAATCTGTCTTGATCCTTTTCATCCTATATAATCTATATAGATTAACACACATACAGGTTTTATCTGAATAGCACACTTAAAGGCTTTTTTGTTTCCATAATGGAACCTGTTCAGTGTTGGTAGAAAAGGAACAGACTGTGTTTGGTTTCTGAGCCTCAGCAGAGAGAATCATTCTGGCAGTCCAGATGCTGTCAGGGAAACACCAAGACCAACCCTAAACTGTCAGAACAAAGATACCTTCTTGTTATGGTTTACTCAGACTGCTGAAGCCTCAGAATATATTTGTACATGGATTTGTTTCCCATCACGTACGTTGAAAGTTCATTAGGAGGGATCTTTTAATGGCCAGTGTGAATAGGATTCCAGCAAACAGCTGTTTCACTGTTAACATGGTCACCTGACTATTGTTTTAAGAGAAATGAGAAATTATAAATTTGTGAATTTTAGAATGAAATTGAAGATTTTAAATATAACTTGCCCTGATTACACCACTGAGCTCCTGACTTGTGTCAAGTGAGTGACATTTGGTATCAAAGCCCTCAAACCTCTGAAACAGTCTGCTAAAGCAACATAAATCAGTTAGCTCAACAACTT
Source organism: Lates calcarifer (assembly GCF_001640805.2). NCBI lineage: Eukaryota > Metazoa > Chordata > Actinopteri > Centropomidae > Lates > Lates calcarifer. The sequence goes on from NC_066844.1 coordinate 1,338,572, forward strand.
CATTTCATTTACTTTTTGAGATCTAAGCTTATTTATCAGCTTCATTTTATAACTTTAGTTTCTTGTTTCTTTGTTTTATTTATTATGCTCATCTTCTTGCTCTGTTCAGCCTCTCATCTTTATTTTGTGTTTATGCATCTTTTTCATTTATCGTCTCACAGCATGAAGGTTCTGGATTCAAGCCCCAGTTTACATGCTCTCCTGTGCCTGTGTGGGTTCTCTCTGGGTTCTCCAGCTTCCTCCAACAGTTCAAAGACAGAGACTTTATTTATCCCTTTGGGATGACTCCCTCAGGGAAACTGAATTTCCAGTAGCTTATAGATACAAAATAGGATTTTAAAAAATAATAAAATAAAATAAACAATAAACAATGCACAGTAAACTGTTAACAGGATAAATAATAAAACAGTAAACTCTTAGCTAAATATACAAAGTATAGACAGAATAAGATAAGGATGAAATACGATAAATATTGAGAACTGTACATGGAGATGCAGGTTAATTGGTGACTGTAAATTAACCGTAGGTGTGAATGTGAGTGTGAATGGTTGTCTGTATTTGTTGGCCCTGTGATGGACTGGTGATCTGTACAGGATGTAACCTGCCTCTAGCCCAATGTCAGCCCTGATGGATGGATATCACATCATATAACAGATTTCAGTTTCCACCATTGTTGACCATAAAGGAATAATGATAAAATATCACTGAAGCTCACTGCCAAATGAAGAGCTGTGACTCTTTAGTGTCTGTTCATTATGAATATGCTGATGTGTTATTTAAACTTACCTTTCTTAAATCTGTGACGTCTGGTTCTAACAGCTAGAACACCACCAACAATAAAGAGAGTCCCAAGAACTGCACCAACAGCAACACCAGCAAACCAACCCACTCTGACTCTCTGAAACAGATGAGGATAAAGTGAATGTCAGACTCAGAGTGTAACAGCAGATCAGGTGCAGCAGGTTGGACATCACAGCCTTCACAAAGACAACAACTAACTGTGTCCATGCTCCTAGAATCTCAAACTCTCAGCAGATAAAACAGCAGTGGGATGAATGTGAGCAGCACAGTGATGTCAGCCTCCATCTTCTGTCCACTCTCCTCCTGCTCGGCTGCTCAGCTCAGAGCTTGGTTCTGGTTTTGCTCACAGTAGTGAGGAGGCTCATGTTGCAGCATCCTCCTCTTTCTGACACGTGTTCTTCATCAGTAGGAACATGTTTGGAATATTGTACTTTTTACTCCACTACATTCATCAGACTGATAAACTCTACTCTAACACTTTCCATCAGAGTCAGCTCACACACTTCCTCCATTATCTATTCCACCTTCAGCTGTACTGTAGGTTGTGTAGTGAGCTGGTTTTGTCATTAGCAGCTGTAAATATTTCTACAACAGAGCTCTGTGGAACAACTAGTTTGTGTGGTGGAACCCATTTGAATCCAGTGATGCAGAAATCTCCTCTATGTAACCAGTTGAGTTAGAAGCAGTCAAACCAAGTGTGAATCTACAAACAGCTGCTGCATCCAGCTCCAGGACTCTGATCTGAACCAGACGCCTCAAAGAGACTGAGAACAGAAACAGTACAGGCAGCCTGTGGAGCCTCACTACAGGACTTGTTCTGTGTTTGTCTTCATCTCAACTGGAAAGTATCCACAGACTGGAGAGAACAGAGGCTCAGAGTCAGAGCTCAGCTTCACACGCTGCTGCAGTGAATGAACCGAGTGTTAGGAAGCTACAACCTGATTAACATGTTGCTCACACAGGACTCTCACTGTGACGTGATGGGAACTCAACACAATGTCACATGATTCAGTCAACAGTTCACCTCTGAAACCTTTACGTGCCTTCATGGTGTCGAGTTATTACCAGAGTCAGAGTATGATCCTAGTTTCAGTCTGACTTTAGTTTCTAGTTAAAATCAGAGAATGAAATCATCAATAACTAAAACCTGATCTCCATCTTTCAGAGTCCTCATGTTGTTTGTTGTGATTCATGAGACTCTGCTGCTGTCAAACTGTCATCTCCCCTCAGGATGAATAAACTCTCTGTGTCTCTGTCTGATCTAATTCCAGCTGATAAGAGCTTCAGTCAGTCTCAGTATATTCTGGTGACACCTGTGTTACATTCATTCTTCTTCTCTGAAGCTTTTTTCTTTTCTCTTGTGGAACAGAAACGTCTCTGATTCTAATGATTTCAGTCTAAATCGGCCTCGTGTGGTGTTTTCATGTCTCTGCTCAGGATCAGGTTACACCAGCTATTTCTACACCTGTTACTGTGTGTGTGTGTGTGTGTGTGTGTGTGTGTGTGTGTCTGTGTGTGTGTGAGATCAGACTGATCTCAGACTTTACTACAAACTCCAGTTGTTTCTGTTCTTTCCCTCCACAGCCTCTCATTCTTCCTCTGATCTCTGTAGATTCATGAAGTGGAGTCTCAGAGCCTCACAACAAATCTGACTCAGCCTCAAACATTTTACACGCAAACGTTTTGATCTCAGTTTGCTCTGTATTCAGTCTAAATACATGAATAACAACAAATTAACAATTAAAATAATGTGACTATAAAAACAAAAATACAAGAAACTCACCATTGATAGACACAAAGGTCTCATGATAAGTCTGATGGCTGATTTCCTCCTGTGTGGCGACACAGCGATAGCGGTCGGTCTTGGTCACAGTAGTTTGGAGGGTGATGTTGTAACGTCCTCCTCTTTCAGTGACCAGTGGTTCCTCAGCAGGAAGGATGTTTCCAGAACTGTCTTTCCACTCTACTTTAGGTTTGGGAGAAGCTCCTCGAACAACACACTGCAGCAGTTCTCCATCCTTTGTTTCACCAAGTATCCTGATGGATGGCTCTGGAGCTGCACCTGTGAACATGAATAACAACTTATTAGGAAAACTGACAGGAAATATAATACAATACCTTTAAGTTTACCTCCTCTCTGCTTGTATATGTTGATTGCAGTGTATTTAAAAGAAAACACATGAACAGAGAAGAAGGAGAAGACACAACACAAGCACTGGTTTCAAATACCTGCACAGTTTGATAGGACATGAGATATAAAATCATTTTGATTTTTTCAGTAACTATTCACAACTGTAAACACAATTTCTGATTCATATCATGACAATAAAGAAATGTGGAAAATCTATGAATCTCTGATCAATTTCTTTCTTGAATTGAAATATTACAGTCTAATGTTAATGAACACACCTTAGTGTGGAGCTCACACACTATAACTCTATACTACAACACTTTCCATCAGAGTCAGCTCACACACTTCCTCCATTATCTATTCCACCTTCAACTATAGAAACCTTAAACTCACTGCTGCTCTACAATCTGTACTTTACTGTATTTATTATTAGACACTGACATTCTGCACAGTTCTTACTGCACTCCAACCTTTAACCTACACACTGGATTTATCATTAATGCTGTTTCTGCTCTATATACTGTGTATTTTGACTCTTACTTGAACTTTAGTTTTTCCACTTTATGCTCCTTCTACTCCTCCACATTACAGAGGGAAACATTGAACCTTTACTCCACTAATTTAGCTTCAGTTACCTTTAAGATGAAGATTTTACACAATAGATCACAGAACAAGCTTTTAAAACTGAGTTCTTTTATTTGGTCTGGACAGTTTGCAGTCTGATTAAAGTCTACACAGATCAAGGTGGTGAACAGGTGAACTGTCTCCACTCATTAAACAGTGACGTCATCAGAATCAGGACTCACCTGGGATGTTTTCATCTCTTCTGTCTTTTAACCTTTTAAAGTGCGCAGGTTGCCTGCGACCTGACATTTACATGTAAACTGAATAAATCAATCAACTCTATATTTTCATGTTGACTGTTGACGTAAACACGGACATATTATACCTCGTTTGAAAGATCCAATTTTCAGTTTTTCAATTTATTAAAGAAACTAAATGACGGATTTACACGATAAACACGTGAACGTCTCACTTTCCGGCAGTAACCAGTTAGCAATGAACCTGCTAACCTGTCTCGCTGCAGTTAAAAAGCATTTCTAGGTCGAAAAACAGACATTTAAAGACAAACTGGGCTCATTTTAAAGAACAGAAACTCACCGATTAAATCCAGCTCGTTTAAATTCAAGCGGAAGTAAAAATAAGCAGAATAAAAGTGGATTATTTCCCTCGTTTAGTTTTAACGCTGCTCCTCAAACTTCCAAAACAACGACATTTCAGTCCATTTTAAAGAGTTGACCAAATATTTGAGCAATGATGTTCAGTATCTCTGAAATCGGTAAACGCCCACGAACAAAACAAACCAATCAGCTTCTTTCTACGACATAAAGTGACGAACCTAACGGACTTTTAACTCCATCAACCAATCAGAGGAGCGCATCTTTACGCGAGCTCACACTGGGTTTTATTGACAGCTACTTTTATCCAATAGAAAGTCAGCACCGTGAAAACACTCTGAGTTTGGAGCCGGTAAAATTACCTGTCTGACCATATATGGAAGTTCATGTAGTTGGACTTCCTGTGGTGGTGGGACACCCACATAACAGAGAAAGTTTTTCATCAGTCAAAAGAGACGTGATTCAATGAAACTAAATCTGTCAATCTTTATCTAAATATGAACAACATCTGCTTTTAGTCAACTTGAACATTGAGGGACATTTTTTCAGCTTCATAAAGACATTTCTCATCATTATTTGGTCACTTTGGAGAGGTTTTAGAAAGCTCTGTAGTCATCTGATGGAGATGCTCTGTACTGCACTTTCTGAAATATCTCACACACACTTCTGTCTATCAACATGAAATTTGGTTCAGATATTGTCGACAAGTGGAGGGAGAGATCCTGTGAGTTTCAGCCTGATAGCTCTTATTATGACTGAGTTATTGCATTTGAAATATGAAGTAAAAGGAGAAGAAGAAGAAGAGAGCTTCTGTTGTTTTCTGTTGAATCTTTCAGCAGTTCAACAGCCTCAGAGCTGTAAGTAAGATCAACACACCTGAGAAAACCTCTGAGAGTCTGTTTGACACTGATTCAGTGGAAATGTATCAGCTCCTCATGGTCTTTGTATTATACACAGTTTAAAATGGGAGAGTATTAAGAGACAGAGGTGCACATCATTAAAATGAACCCTAAGAGATTAAGGGACCATCTGAAAGGCAGAACAGAACATATGTTAGTGTGTTTGTGTGAGATCATCAACTTAGCAGACAGGAAACACAAACAGTGAGTCATTACCCACTGTGGTGGTGGGGGGGCATATACAGACAAACCATTCACACCTACAGTTAATTTAGAGTCACCAATTAACCTTCATGTATGTAGAGGAAGTGAGAGAAGAGGGAGTGAGTAAGGAGGGAGAGTCAAGCAGAGACAGGAGACAAAGTGAATGTGCTCTGATCCTCCTTGAATATATTACAGGTTTGACTTGTTTATTATTGATACTGAAATCTGAACAGAGTAAGAACCAGTTCAGAAATCCAACTTTAAAAAAGGATCAAAGACAGAAAATGTCTGAGATAAAATATAAATCTGTCACAGGTTCAGTGTCAGAGGTTAAACGAAACACAACATGAAGTCCAGTTGTTTCTGTTATTTCCCTCCACTCTCTCATTCTCCCTCTGTTCTCTGTAGATTAATCTCAGGGCCTCAGTATAACTGTGATGATCTCATGTAGTTTGGAACATTTTCAGTTTGCTTGATGTGTCTTTAGCCTCTTTTACTCAGCCTTTTCAAGGCATGAATATTGAGCTGTTATTCCACCTTATACCATTCTGTATAAAAGGTAGGGAGGCAGAAAGCAGGGACCTCATCCTGCCACCTTTAGACGTGGTTACAGAGGCTAATCCACGTCTGTGTAAAAGGACAGACACTGACCACAGCTGAAGATTACACAATGCTGACATGATTAAATCACACACAGAGGTGACATTACACCTTCATGTGGTTCTGTGTAAATAAACAGAGGCTGCATATTCCAGGAAGACACTGATGATCTGAAAACCTCTTTGACTGAAACATACTGAAGCTGTTAGAGTCAGAGGAGGTGAAATGTGAGTGAACTCACTCTCACTTCATCTACTACAGACTGCTGGAAGCTGATTGTAAAGACTGACACAAATAAAAACCAAGCCTGTTTGATCAGAGGGAATCAGTCCAGATGTGGCTGCAGTGCTGTGGGGACGAGGCCCTGCCAGATGTGGATTCTGACTGTTTGACTAAAATCCATCTGGGACTCTTAAACCAGAGTCATCAGGAAATAATCAGGTGTTTTATTAAAGTACTCACCAACAACAAGCTTGATGTGGCATATTTCCTGACGACCTGGAAATTTACAGGTGTAGATTCCACTGTCGGCCACCTTTGTATCTCTGATGGTTATGGAGGCGTTTCCATTCCTCAGTCCATCTTCTGAATATGAGACACGATCTTTGAACTGTGGATCTTGACCTGATAGACGACTACTATCATACACCAACACCTCCTGCTGACCATCTTTCATCCACTCAATGCGTCTCAGCCCAATGCTCTCTCTGGAGCTGAGGGAACAGGGTAAAGTTGCATTTCTTCCCTCTAACACGATGATCTTTGTCTCTGGAAGATAAAAACATGTATTAATCAGTGTGTGAGTCATTCAGGTAACAAGTTTGTTGTTATAACAACAGATCAATTAACAATATAACCAGAAACTTTCACACATTTATTTCTAATTCTTATCTGAGGTTTTTATTGTTACATTTCTTTCCTCACTCTTCACAGTGGTCTTTTAGCTCAACCTCAGGGACACACACTCACTAATCATTAATAATAATGAATTAGAACAACATGTATTTGACTGTGTTCTGCAGCTGAGGAACTGAGAACATTTCTAAGTCTGAATAAAGAGATGTGACCACAGCCAGCTCTCATCATCTGCCTCATACTACAGAGAATCTCTGTCCACAGTATCAAACACTCTCATCAACGAATGGATGAAAAATAAAAATGATCTTTTAGCCTGATGTGTGTGAGATCAGATGTCAGACTGTCTGTTATAACCAGGAGGAGAAAGCTGCCTTCAGGTCACTGGTGGGTCTGAACGACTGGAAACTGAGTCAGTCTAGACCAGAGGCTGTTTCCTCCAGGTTTTCAAACCTCACCCAGCGCCATGTTTGCGCACATGAGCAGTTTGACGGTGATGAGGAAGTCAGAGCCTCGACACAGAGACAGGACTGATCCTCCTCATGTAAAACAAACCTCTATGATTCTGGATGTTAAGTTCAGATTCATGTGGTGTTTAATCAAACCTGAACCTTCCTGTGTTTTCACTGTATCTGAACATCATGTCTGAGAAACAAAGACAGAAAGAGAGCGAGGAAAAGAAAAGAGAAAAACCGGAACTCAGCATCTTATTCCTCTGTGTTACTTCCCTCTGAATAAACAGAATAAACCAAAGTGAACTAAGAGTCAGTGTGAGGCAGCGGGAACAGTCAGAGTTTCTCTGTCATCAGAAATATCAGCGTCCACAGTTCAGAGATGTTTCACAGCAAATTGTCAGGTTTGACATGAAGAAGAGTTTGTGAGAATGAACGGTTCATTTCTCTGTTCAGGAAGGAGACGACAGCTGCAGTGCTGTGGGGACGAGGCCCTGCCAGATGTGGATTCTGACTGTTTGACTAAAATCCATCTGGGACTCTTAAACCAGAGTCATCAGGAAATAATCAGGTGTTTTATTAAAGTACTCACCGACAACAAGCTTGATGTGGCATTTTTCCTGACGACCTGGAAATTCACAGGTGTAGTCTCCACTGTCAGTCAGCTTTGTATCTCTGATGGTTATGGAGGCGTTTCCATTCCTCAGTCCATCTTCAAAATATGAGACACGACCTTTGAACTGTGGATCTTGACCTGAGAAACCATTATTGGAGTGAACTCCACCATCATACACCAACACCTTCTTCTGACCACCTTTCTTCCACTCAAAGCGTCTCAGCCCAATGTTCTCTCTGGAGCTGAGGGAACAGGGTAAAGTTGCATTTCTTCCCTCTAACACTCTGATCTCTGTCTCTGGAAGATAAAAACATGTATTAATCAGTGTGTTACAGAGTCATTCAGGTAAGAAGTTTGTTGTTATAACAACAGATCAATTAACAATATAACCAGAAACTTTCACACATTTATTTCTAATTCTTATCTGAGGTTTTTATTGTTACATTTCTTTCCTCACTCTTCACAGTGGTCTTTTAGCTCAACCTCAGGGACACACACTCACTAATCATTAATAATAATGAATTAGAACAACATGTATTTGACTGTGTTCTGCAGCTGAGGAACTGAGAACATTTCTAAGTCTGAATAAAGAGATGTGACCACAGCCAGCTCTCATCATCTGCCTCATACTACAGAGAATCTCTGTCCACAGTATCAAACACTCTCATCAACGAATGGATGAAAAATAAAAATGATCTTTTAGCCTGATGTGTGTGAGATCAGATGTCAGACTGTCTGTTATAACCAGGAGGAGAAAGCTGCCTTCAGGTCACTGGTGGGTCTGAACGACTGGAAACTGAGTCAGTCTAGACCAGAGGCTGTTTCCTCCAGGTTTTCAAACCTCACCCAGCGCCATGTTTGCGCACATGAGCAGTTTGACGGTGATGAGGAAGTCAGAGCCTCGACACAGAGACAGGACTGATCCTCCTCATGTAAAACAAACCTCTATGATTCTGGATGTTAAGTTCAGATTCATGTGGTGTTTAATCAAACCTGAACCTTCCTGTGTTTTCACTGTATCTGAACATCATGTCTGAGAAACAAAGACAGAAAGAGAGCGAGGAAAAAAGAAAAGAGAAAAACCGGAACTCAGCTTCTTATTCCTCTGTGTTACTTCCCTCTGAATAAACAGAATAAACCAAACTGAACTAAGAGTCAGTGTGAGGCAGCGGGAACAGTCAGAGTTTCTCTGTCATCAGAAATATCAGCGTCCACAGTTCAGAGATGTTTCACAGCAAATTGTCAGGTTTGACATGAAGAAGAGTTTGTGAGAATGAACGGTTCATTTCTCTGTTCAGGAAGGAGACGACGCCCTGAACATCCGCTCCCACACATATGATAAAGAGAGAAATACTGCGGACAGCGAACGCATCACCAACACGTTTTAACACTGATCTGTACTAATTATTACAATTCATGTAACATGTTCATGTGTTCCTGATCTGATGTGACAGGTGCATCTGCTGCAGCACCTTTCTGTTTCCAGGCTCCAGAAATGAACAGATTCTTTTTCAGAATAAAGCTCAGTCTGATTCTCAGAGACTCTTTAGTTTTCTCACCGTTTCCATCAGCAAACGTTGTTCCAGACCAAGTCAGGAGACAGAGACACACGAGAGGAAGAAGCTCCATGTTTGTCCAGCTCATCTGAACATTAAACATTGTAACTTCAGTAACAGACAGATAACGGCTCCTAACTGCGCCACAGACTGAACAATAAATACTTTCACTTTCACTTCAACTTTATTGGCTGAGGCGATTTCTCACCTTCACAATAAGAGCATCATTTCCTGTTATATCACGACTTGGTAAATCGGTATAAAACCCGAACAATGTTCCTCCTGAGCAGTTCTTTACCTTCACACTGACATTGAATGTGTAGCTGAGTGAGGGGAAATACCTGTGGACAGGTGAAGACTGTCTGATCATTCAGTCTGATCAAACTCTGCTTCATCAAGGTCACAGTTCAGTTTGTGTTGAAACTGTTTCACAGGTGTTGACTCAGCTGTGTGTTTGTGCTGCTGTTAAACTGTGTTACATTATACAGAGAGGAGTTGGTGATTCAGCCTACTGTCAAATGGAGTGGACAAAATAACAGAAACACCTGTCAGTATAAGGCAACACAATTCAGCAAATAACAAGCTACATCAAGTTACAGGACTGTTTTCATTTCAGCTGGCTGTTCCTAATAAACTGCTCACTGAGTTTCTAGCTTTGTTTCTAACTGTACCTGACACACTCTGCAGGGAGAGTTCCTCCTTTAGAGGACATGTTTCATCTTTCATGTGGGATTCTTCTGCTTTTAAAAGTTTGTTTCTTGTTCTCTTTCTAACTCAGTGTTGAAACTTCAGGTGAGTGTTTTGAGTCTCTGAAGAAAGACGTGTTTCACCTTAGTGAACTTGAGACACACGAGAGGAAGAAGCTCCATGTTTGTTCAGCTCATCTGAACATTAAACACTGTAACTTCAGTAACAGACAGATAACGGCTCCTAACTGCGCCACAGACTGAACAAAATCACTTTCAGTTTCACTTCAACTTTATCAGCTGAGTCGATTTCCGGGGCAGATCCTTCACAATAAGAGCACACTTTCTGCTGATAATATGAAAGGATAAAAACTGTGTTTATGTCAAAATCCCACCACTCCTGAGCTGTAGGTTACTTTGCCTTCAAACATGAATCTACATCCTCCTCAGTGTTTGTGACTGCAGAGGCATTATCTGACCTCAGCCGTCTGCACAGTCGGTTGTTGGGGTGTGAGGTGTGTCTCACCCTCACCCTCCTGCTGCAGGCTGTGGCTGGTCTTCAGGGTGGAGGTGGAGACTTTGAGTTTCTGCAGCTGTTGGAGGAAGCAGAGCCTCTGTCTGAGTATGAAGATGAAGACAGGCTGTCTGTTTATATATCCCCCTCTTCTCAATTCAAAACTTGATTTGATAGATAGTCTGTTCTGGACATTTGATTGTGCCTAGTGTACCTAATAAAGCCACTGAATGTATACATGAGATCCAGATATTAGGCACCATAATTGTGATCTGTGCCACATGTTCAGAGACAGTTACAATGAAGAGTAATGTTAGTTTTAGGACAGCAGAGGGCGCCACAGCACTGAGAAGACAGGCTAAACTCTTAGCTTTAGAAATGACCTCTATGGAAAACAGACATGGATCAGAGTTATGGGTGAATGTGATTGATTCCTAACTTTTAAATGAAGTTGTAATCACCTCTGAAGAAACACCAGCAGACAGCAGCTGTGTAGAGTGGAGCCTTAGCCTCATTTACTATCAGAACAATGAGTTAATGAACAGTTATCACCCAGTGTGTGAGCTAAGGGGCAGGTTATACTGGTAAAGAAATGGCCTGTATGATCTGTTCTGGTTCAGGTCTGTTGACAGGAGCTGAAGCAACATGCATTTTGGTCTAGAGTGTTATTCGTGACACTACCACCAGGTGGCACTAAAGTCAGGCATTTACTAATTCTCTACATACTAAGATCATTTCTCTACATGTTGTTGGTGCTGATTTAGACAGTTACAACAGTAACATCCAGTATCTGTTGATGTTATGATCTATGACTGAATGGGCCTTTAACCTGAAGAGTTTGACTTTGCCAGTTTGCTAACCAGGCAGCAGGCCAGTTGAATTAAAGCTTACTGTGCCCGTCTATATGCTCTGCTCATGTGTACTGGTACAGTATAAGTCTGCAGGTCTTACATAACGTCCTCTGCTCCTGTTGGCCAGTCAGGGACACTCACTGCATTGTCAGCAGAGTCTCCCAGAGTTTCTACCCATATCTGCTCTGAGAGCAGCAAAGGCCAAAGAAAACAAACTGGTGCTCAGGAGAAGTATATGTTCCTCCATCTATTGAGACTGAGGGACTGCTCTCTCAACTCCTGCACACTTACAGGGATTCAAATCTTTAGGCTGTTGACATGTTGATCAGTTTTATTGATCACACAGTGACAGAGCCCCAAAATCTAAATGTGTGAACTATAACTTATGTCCTGTTGAGAGGCCGCTCCTGACATTCACTCAAAGGTGAGAAAATGATTTGCAGCAGCTCCACAGATAATAACTAAGTCTGACAGTTTTATGTAGGAGATTTACACAGGATTCTAATATAATAAACTCAGGTTACTGGTTTCTATAGAGAAGTATAGTGCAAAGGGACATTGGGACGCAACACAATCTGCACCAGTTTTCACCAGGATAACTAACGTGATCTCATTGTCTCATTGTTTAAATAGAACATCACTTTCAGGACATTGAACGTTTCTTCTCTACTCATTTTTAGCTGTTTGCATGTCACTTAATGTCCTTTAGTCCCATGTGTTTATGTTGTGTTTAGGGTCAGAGGGAGGTTTGGGTTGGTAAGTAGAGAAAAGTGAGGTGATGTGAAATGACACACTAAAAGTAAAAAATGAGTAAAAATGACTAAAGAGAATTGGTTGGTTATTCAAACACCATTTAGTGAGAGCAGACTGTAAATAATAACTTAAAGGAATAACAACTTAAAATGGCACATATGATCATGTGATCCAGTGACACAGACAATTTCAACAGTGACATGTCTAAACAAATATGAGCTGGTATTTTCTGTGAAAATAAAACAGCATTAACATCCATTCAAATGTATGAGTGTGATATCAGTCTTTTCAGAGCATGAAGACTGTGTCTTCATTGTGAATGTGTGTGTTGTTGCCACTGAAACAGTGAAACTATTCCTTCCATGCTCACACTTTATTTCTATTGTTCACTTCCTCCATCCCTCTTTTTCTCCACTCTTTCATTTATACATGGAAACAATAACAGACATGATTTGGACCTTTACCTTAACCTGGCTCTGGAGCTGAGGATCATCACAGCATCAGAGGCCTCTGCAGTGACGCCTGACAGTCACACTGTTAATATGAAAACAAACACAAACATGGTTTTACAGAATTCTCACTGACATAGAGCAAATAAAATCTCGTCTGGCCGTCAGTCAGAAGAGGGAACTTCACATCTGTCACTGTGCTCTCATTAGTTTAAATGCCACTTCTCTCCAGTCCTCCACTGTTTGCATTTCATTTCCTTTATGATCCCAGACCCAGCACTGATTACAGCGTCACTCCTGACGCCCTCATTAGCAACATTTACCTTGGATCCCAGACAGAGAAGATTATAGTTTGATACAGAGTTGGACTGAAAAACATTCTTTAAGTTGCACAGAGCAGAGCTGTCGTTTGTACTCAGACATTTCTGCAGGAATGTAGATTTTCAATTGTCTGACAGACTTGGACAGACGCAGTGTAACATGCAGTACAACACCAGCACTCCTCTCCATATATATCTAACCTCTCCTACACTAACCTGTTCATACTGTCTTTGACTGCTGCTGTGGAGAGGGTGGAGGTGGTCACATCGTTCCAGGATCTATCACCACTGAACCATACATTATTGTGTGATGTGATATAGACAGGAGTTTTCAAGTCGGATGCATCAGTGTTGAAATGATCAGTTCACAAATTCCAGACGTGTTTGATTCTGCAGAAGCATCAAAGTTGGAGAAGTGGAAATAACAACAAGCTGCTCAGAGAGATCTGTGAAGAGCAGACACATCACCTCGAACACATGCACACTCACGTGCACACACACACACACACCCGATGAGACGGCCGATCTGTTGGCCCTTTAGCTCGGTCACATAAATTTACTTGGCCCTTTAGTTCGGTCAGGTAGAGCAGCATCAGGGTGGTCATGTGAGCTAAGTCTCCTGCAGAGACAGCGAGAGTGTGAGTGTGTATCAAGGTGAAGTGTAAGAGTGTGTGTGTGTGTGTGTTGTGGGAAAGGAGTTAGAGGTGTATTCAGGATCAGGGTTCAGCACACAGCATCACACATCACTTCTAATCTCAGACACATTAAATCATACTCGTTTCATTCTGTTCTTTTGGAGGAGAACTCATGTGAACATCCTGACACTTCAGGAGACACAACTTTCACTGAGACACAACTTTTTTATGTTGAGCTGCAGGACCAGGAACTGCTGCTTTCAATCACAATCTAAACACAGAAATACAGGTTCCATAGTCAGTTCACAGATGAAGATAAACACTGAGTAAATTCATATATTTCTATTTATGATGCAGGTGAAACACCTTCATCACTCCAGGTCACAGCTCTCTGGACAGAGTGGAGGGGAAAGACAAACAGGTATCTCTGAGTCTCAGTGGTAATGACTTGTTGAGTGAACACCTCCTTTACTGTGAAGACATCAGGGAATTTCCCTCCTCAGCGCTCACACACTTTGTCATCGGAAGTTGTGATAACTTGAAACCTGTTGCTTACATTCCAGTGTGGAGCCTCAGACACGTACTACATATACATGAAGTATGATGGGTTTAATAAAGGAGTGTAGTCAGTAAAACTCTGATGCAGAGGTGGTTGATTTCTCTCATGTCACATGCATGATGCTGTTTTTGAACGTTTAAGTGTCTGATGCTGTCGAATAAATCAGCTCCACCTCAGCTAGGTTAAATATTTGAAGCCATAATCAAATAGAGCCTGGTTTTGCCTGGCACTGACCCCACACAGACCACCTCGGACTCTCTATCAGAGCCAGGACTAAACATAAAGGAACTCTCTCAAATATTTGAGCTTAATGACCTGCACTCAGTTTTATTTACCCAGTACTTCAACAACCTCAAACATCTAATCATCAGTGGATT